>NW_020210868.1:0-2312 GCF_003070985.1 Temnothorax curvispinosus | reverse complement strand
AGGAAAAGAAAGTGGTGGTCACCAGAGACGTCAAGTTCGCCGAATCTCGGAAACATTCCGACAGCGACGAAGTTTCGCACGATAAATCGGACGACTTCTTCCCTTCCGAGATAGACTCGACACAATCGCCAGCTCCGCTTACCGGAACAGACGTTTACGGGAAAGCTGGTCGAAACGAGCCGAAAACAGTCACATGGGACTTCAGCTCCTCCGATGGGAGAACCGATGACATCGACGAAGGCGAAGTAGAGGACGCCCCCGAGCACCCCATTGAGGACGACGTTGCAGCAGATCGGGCCCCCGAAAATGACGACACCGCCGCCATTCCAAGCCGAAGAGGACCAGGAAGACCGAGGCTGATACGCACCGAGCACAGGGGGAGACCCGCGAAGCAATATCAAACCGCAAACTTCGCAGATTACCAAGAACATTACGTTTTTCAAACGAAAGTGACTACAGAATCGGCCCTGCAGGGACCCGACTCGAACGATTGGTATCGCGCCATGTCGGAAGAAGTGAAATCAATCTCGAACAAGGAAACATGGTCCATCGTCAACCGTCCCTGCAACCGGAGCACCGTCGGGAGCAGATTCGTTCTAAGAAACAAATACTCCGAGGATGGTACAATCGAGCGCCGAAAGGCTCGCATCGTAGCTAAGAAGTATTCTCAGCGTCCCGGACTGGATTTTCATGCGACTTTTGCACCGGTTGCTCGGATGGGTTCGATCCGCATGATCGTCGCTCTGGCGGCTCAGCTCGACATGGAGATCCACCACGTCGATGTAACGACGGCCTACTTAAACGGTATATTACAGGAGGAAATATACATGGAACTTCCTCAGTACTTGATAAACGTGCTTGAAAGATTGAAACAAGAAGGAGATTCAGCTACACGCACCAAAGCCGCACATATGCTGGATCAGATCAAAAGGGGAGACACCGTATGCAAGTTGCATAAGGCGCTATACGGTCTCCGTCAAGCGGGCCGATGTTGGCACGAGACCTTGAATGACGCCATGGAAGCTTATGGAGCCACAAAATCATCGTCGGACCCGTGCGTTTATTACATGGGACAGGGTGAAGACATCATCTTAATCGCAACCTACGTCGACGACGTCGTAATTGCCGCAAAGGACCCGCGAAGGATAGCCGAATTAAAACGCTTTCTGAGCACGAAGTTCGAACTTAAGGACTCCGGAAAAATAAAGAGATGCTTAGGAATCGAGTTCCTACGAGACAAAAATGGAATCCACCTAAAACAATCCGCACTCACCAGGGAGATTCTTCATCGTTTTGACATGATAGATTGCAAACCGAAGAAGACACCACTCGAACCAGGAATCAAGCTTGAGAGAGATGACCAAAAATCTGGAGAGGGATTACCTTATCGTGAACTGGTCGGATCCCTCATGTACCTGTCGGTTTGTACCCGTCCAGATATCTCTTTCGCCGTTAGCTATCTCAGCCAGTTCAATGACTACTTCGGCGAAGCTCATTGGAATGCTGCGAAGCACGTCTTGAGATACTTGAAAGGGACGGAATCAACAGGGTTAACCTTTCCAAAATGCGGTGGCTCATTGACAGCTTACGTAGATGCTGACTGGGCCAACTGCCCACTCGACAGAAGATCTTACACGGGTTTTACTTTCCAAATAGGAAAATCCATCGTGTCTTGGGAGTCACGCAAGCAACGAACCGTCGCCTTGTCATCTACGGAGGCCGAATACATGGCCCTCTGCGAGGCCGCCAAGGAGGCCATTTGTCTGCGTCGCTCACTCATCGAATTTGGTTTCGAGGACACGGCCAAAACGACTCTTTTCTGCGACAGCAATGGTGCTCGAATGCTCGCGGAGAATCCTGTGCACTACAATAGGTCGAAACACATCGACACCAGGCATCATTTCGTTCGTGATGCTGTTCACAGAAACCTAGTAACCATAAAATACGTTCCCACGGACGAGATGGCTGCGGACGCATTGACCAAACCCTTGGCTGGTCCTAAACTCAAGAAATGTCTCCGCACCCTGGGCGTCGAATGACATCATATCTCGGGACATCGATGGCACACAGGTCGAGGGGGAGTGTTGGAAATGGCGACCTATGTATGATGGAAACAACGAAGACCGGCGCCCCCGCGCCTGATACCAGTGTGCGCACGCAGCGCCCATGTATACCCCCACTTCCTCCGTCTCCTCAGTCCGCTCTTTACCAATGTCGGTTACACACGTGTCCACTCTCTATGTAACGTTCCTTATAATAAACCTCATTATCATAACCAATATTCAATTACTTGCGATCCGCGTGCCTCAACA
>NW_020210867.1:0-2038 GCF_003070985.1 Temnothorax curvispinosus | reverse complement strand
TTTACCGACGCCGATCGAGTTCGGCTACGGCTCCAGCATCCCCTTAACTGATAATTGTTTTAGTACCACATAAGATCAATCACAGGTGAGGTATTCCGTATATATCTGAAGAAAGAGTCTGAGCAAGAAACAACGAGCAGTGTCAAAGCACATGGCATGATTTACACTCTGCTACAATTATCGAAAAAGTAAAAAAAGAAGGCCCTGAAGGGAGTAATAGCAATCTCAACGGGAAATTTTGCTCAAATTCTCTGCTATTACGGAAAGCGAATACCGGTGACTGTTGTAGTGCCGACAACAACGCTAGATGAAATAGTCCGGATGTTTTGAGATTCATCATCAAATCATGCAGATGATGCAAATTCACGAGTAACAGTACACGTCGAGGGTAACAATATGCTTGAAGCTCATCAATTCGCTTTGGGCATCGCCAAGACAAAAGGCTTGGTTTATATTGACGGGTAATTATATAAATTTATGTTTTATAAATATTCTCAATTCTTAGGAGGTCCAAGCTATAGATGGTAATTGTTCAGTCCGAGATATTAAAACACAAACGACTTCAATCAATAAATTGGAAATTCCCGTGAAAGAATATGCAACGTATATTAATTCAAATGGCATACGAAGAAACTTGATTGACGAATTCCTTCCGCTAGGTAAAAATTTGATAGAAGTTCAAATGGCGACCGGGATTTTAAAAGCGCACAACATCGATGACTCTTATGCAGCGCTAGGTTTAGCTCCGTTTCTACTTGGTGGGCTCAATGAACTGAAGGGAAAAAGGTAACTTTTATAATAAATTCAAGTAGTATATTTTTAAATGCATTAATTTTTTAGTCATATATTTTACGTTTTTCATAAAAATAAACCACGCATTGGCCAGTTCTTATGTAATAATGTAAAAATTTAGTATAATCATATTATTTGAATAACGTTATAATTCTTTCTGTTTGTATTAGGATAATAATACCTGTATACGACAAAATAGATTTTAATTAAGGAACTCATGACGTATCAAAAATAATAATTAGAATATTGTGCTGGGCTTTCAAACTTTTACTTCAACAAGTATAAACTTTACATTTCTGTCGGATAAATCGTTGACAAAGATGAATTAGTAAAAACATTTGTATACGTTTATCGTAACTATCCAATTCATCCAAAAAATAAAGTATAACTCCCGAGAGAGAACGCAAAAATTCAAAATTATGAAGAAAACAATTTCTAAAATAATGTTTCTCAATGACGAACTTAATTCCAAAGTAATTGTCTAATCAATTTTTTGTACCGATATGGATATAGATACCTGTATTTTTATAAAGAAAAAGTGGTAAATTACCACACAATTTTATTATATGTATCTGTAACAAACGTCAAATATCGTCGATATATATTTTTGAAAGAAATTTTTAATATCTGATACATATAATACTTGATTTTTTACACAGATATTACTAATGACATATTATTGAAAAATAATATTAATCAGATTTTCAGATTTTCGTGCAACTACATTATTAGATGACGTACGTAAGCAAAATGCACCTAAAAATAATAAGATATTTAATATTATATTATAGATGTTATAGACTTTACCCACGGTCTTACACACAGGTTTGGAAACTCAGACCGATTTTGGTGATGGGGGATGGTCGTTTTAGCAAGGAAGAATTTATTTCACGGCGTTGTCACCAGCATGCATCGCTGTCATCGCGAAGTGTAGATGGTAACCCATGGTAACGTGACAACAATTTTTTAATTGCGCTTAATTCAAGTGCATTTTTGAAAATAACATATAATGAATTAAATTTTTTTGAATATGACGAATTTTTGCGTAGTCCCAAAGTGCAAAACGGGATATAAATCCTTAAAAGTAAAACGGTCAACGTTTAAAGTACCAAAAAAAATAGACTTATTTAAAAAGTGGCAAGCAGCGATCCCGGGCAATATAAAATTAAAATCGTCCCATTACGTGTGTGAAAAACACTTTGAAGAACGATTCATCAACAGACAGTGGGTTAAACGTGATTCGAAT
>NW_020210866.1:0-3511 GCF_003070985.1 Temnothorax curvispinosus | reverse complement strand
AAACGTCGTGGCAATTTAAAATAAATTTTGTTTTATGTAAAATATTTTAGATGGCGATCAATTAATAATTAATAGAAGCAAGCGGCGACGTAAAGAAATAGTTTTTTATATTTTTTTCGAATGTTGTGTGCATGATGTACGCCGCTCATCATACACGCCGCGCATCGTTGTGACTGTTTCTACTTTGGCCGCCAGCGCTCGGCTGCTAGTTTCAGCATCATCCAATAGACAAACCTGCGTTTTTGACGGCTGCTTGTCCGGGCTTCTCTCACAAGAACGCCAGCGCCACTAGCTCGCGCGGTATGTCTTCCGACACTGGCGTGATCATTTATCTCTTTCTAACGTTACTATAGCGTTTTCGGTTTAGCTACCGTTGGCACTGTAACAACCTACCCGTGTAACAACCAGCCCCAGTCTCCCCTACTCTCCTTAGAGATAACCTGCCTTACTCCATTTGTGATGTCTCTGACCTTGCGCATGCCTCAATGGAAGTGATAGGAATTACAATACCCTTTCAAAACCGTGAATTACTCGTTTGCAACCTGTACCGTCACATTGGACAAGATACTCCTGCCCTTTTTTTCGACAATTTGTTTAAATTCGCCAACCAATATAAATACGCTCTTATCGTTGAAGACTTCAATGCTCATCACCCCGATTGGAACGACCATAGGATTGACAGCGTCGGTGAACGCATTACCGCATCTGTAACAGACAACGACATGGTCATTGTAATTGATGGATCTCCCACCTTTTTCAACCTCTCGTGCGGCATAGAATCTGTAATAGACTTATAGCGTTTTTTATTGGCAGAACTGGTGCGCACTCAGTGCACATTAAAGCCGTCGTACACAAGCTAAAAACGTAAAGTGTTTAATATAAACGGGTTAAATCATGAAATCCTCAATATTCTTTATTGCACTATTTGGTAAAATATGTACTGGATATTTTATCAGTCGAAATATTTGCATTTTACTTTAAATATTAGAGATTAAATCAGTGTACAACGGCTTTAATGTGCACTGAGTGCGCACCAGTTCTGCCAATGAAAAACGCTATTAACCATCGCCTCTGCCGACTTGGCTACCATTAGCATCTACGATCATAAGAAAGACGGAGACTTGAGAAGCAGCGATCACCTCCCCATCACAACTTTCATCAACGGTATTCCGGACCCTAGAGTCAAATTTTCCCACAGACTCAGACTTAACAAGGACTCTCTCAAAACACTTTCCACCCTCTTAAGGAACATGAAGCAAAAAGTGGACGATATAGACGCCAATAATGCTCTTACCGCATATGATCAACTCATCATTATAATCAAATCTTGCATAATGAAAGCTCTCAAGAAAAACAACATTTCTCCGTCCAGCTGTCCCGTCAAAAATAAACGACATCCAGCTCCGTGGTGGAATGAGGATTGTGAGGCTGCCATTGAGGCCCGTAAAATTGCCACGAAGACTTTTAAAAGACATTACTCCATGGAGAATCTTCTGCCATACCAAAGATCTATTGCAGTGGCCAAACGAGTTCTAAAGAAACAAAAGGTGCAAAGTTGGAAGAATCTCTGTGCTTAAGATGGCACCTGGAAAGTAATGACCTATTATCAGATTCACAGCTGGGCTTTCGTAATGCCAAGTCATGTCTGGACAGTGTAATCATTCTAACATATAATATCAAGGCGGGCTTTCTTAAGGGAGCTTATACGGTTGCTGTGTTCCTCGATATCGACGGCGCCTTTGACAACGTTCTTCCACATATATTGATTAAGGATATATTCAACTTTGGAGTCCCAGCACGCTTCCGCAAATTTATTCTAAATTTAATCGGTAACAGACTTGTCTTTTACACTTTGAACGGCATGAAAGTTGGCCCGTTGTACGCAAGAAAAGGCACTCCTCAAGGTTCCATTTTAAGTCCTACTCTCTTCAATATTTACATCAAAGAAATAGTTAAATTAATCAACCCGGACTGCAAGATTCTCCTATATGCGGACGACGTAGTCATATACTCTACGAATAAAAATCTGGATGAAGCCATCCACTCGATTAACGAATCAATCCAGAAGATATCTGAGTTCTTGCTCAGCAAGGGTCTCACTCTCATCCACCAAGTCGCAGTCAATGATATTCACGCACAATAAAAAACTTCGAATATTTATTCCTTACATCATTGTCATGGACTACCCAATCCAATACTGTGATGTGGTAAGGTTTTTGGGCATATTATTGGACCCCAGGTCATGTGACAAACCTCATTTTTCTTACATTATTAGCAAATGCAGAAAGGCTTTAAGCGTCATGACGGCTCTTGCTGGTGGGGTGCTCACCCCCAGCAACTTGAAATGATTTACAAAAGACTAATTCGAAGCAACATGGATTATGGATGCCAGGTTTACCAGCTACGCGGCAATTTAACCATTTTCGAGAAACTACAACGCATTCAAAATAAAGCCATCAGGACTGCACTGGGCTATCGCCAATCTGCTCCAATCAATGTAATGTTGGACGAAGCAAAGGAACCACCGTTACAATATAGATTTAAATTCCTTACTTCAAAACTTTTATTAAAAAGCGTGGCTCAAGAGTTTAGTCCTGTAATTATCAGTCTCGACAATCTACTTCCACTTACCAGATCACAACATAATTACGAAGTCGCCATCAATTCTATACTTTTTGTCCTACAAATACTTCCGATCCTTACTTGGCAAACTAAGTAGGATTTATCAATCCATCACGTTACCAGTATTTAATCACAGCTGCCAATCGCTTGTCATCGACATTCATTACGCCTCATTTAACTTTGAACCTAACATCCAGAATGTCAACTCTATTTTTATAGAACAATCTAAAAAACTTAGGGAGGACGCTATATCCTTCTACACGGACGGTTCCAAAAGTGAATCCGGGTACGTCGGCGCTGGTATCTTCTCTCTAGACCTGAATCTGCAAATCATGCATATACTGCCGGCAGAAACCACGATCTTTTTTGCTGAGGCGTGGGCTATTCTTCAGGTGCTGATAACCATTGGACAAAAAAATTTTTTTAAGGTGGTGATATTCTCCAATTCCAAAAGTGTTCTGGAAAACCTTTGTGTTCAAGTGCTGCAAAACAGCAGAACTATATCATTCCCCGGATCAGGGAAAAGTTTTACCAACTCTCCTCCAGAGGAGTTAATCTTCAACTTGCCTAGATTCCATCGCACCGAGGTATCACGGGCAATGAGCAAGCAGACAAAATCTCTAAAGAGGCTACCAGGAAGGGCTATGTCCCCGATTTCAAAATTCCCCATTGTGACTTTTATTCGGTTGCCAAAGAAACTCTTCGTAATCATTTCAAAGAATATTTGCGTTGCTGTGGCTCATATAAAGGCATACTTTTTTATAATCACTTTCACTCAGGCAAAGATCGCCTTTGGTACTACAAAAAACTTTTTTAAAAAAAAGATTGTTTTTATCAACAGGCTGCGCAGTGGACATTATAACTTAAATTTTAGTTTAGCCAGAAAAAA
>NW_020210865.1:0-6022 GCF_003070985.1 Temnothorax curvispinosus | reverse complement strand
ATAAAAAGTTTTGAACTACAATGTGCTGGCTTGTATTGAATGTTCTCTTCAATCAACTGTCATCCGTTTCAGAAATCGTTGAAATCGACTTTGTCTTTTTTAATAAATGTGCGATACAATTTTAATCAAACTGTTATGTTTAGTTATGTAAGACATTTAATCCTATAATGAAATTATAAAAAATGGGTCCTTTCCTAACGGACTATAGTTTATTTTTTTGTTATACGTATTTTTTCAGAGTATTAAAAAGAATCGAATTAACAAAAAATTTTTTAAAGGATACTCACCCCAAGCGATTGTCTTCAGATTTTCGAAAAATTTAAAAGTAAAACAGGCATATACGAAGTATAAATGGAGAACACTAATAAATATTATATTACGCCACTTCAGTTCCGTTTTGAACCAGCCTTCAGGTTTTGTATAGATTTCACTTTTGTTTTGTATGCCATTTTCATCGTGTATCTTCATAGCAGCGGAAGAGTCTTCCTTTTGAATAACTTTCTCCGTAAATATTTTTGAATGTTTGCTTGAAATATTCGATGCCATCTTCATTTTCAGATTGCTGGACCGAAAATCCAAAAAATCAGTTTTACGCTACCAGCAAATAACTCTTCCACAACACACACAAAAGCAGTCCTAAAAAAATAAAAAAATAGTTTTATAATAAGTTTATACGTTCACCATTAATAGAGTTTAATAACATCTGTAGTTATAACTATCGACATCTGTTCGTATCAGTTTTGCCGGTCCGCTATGTACATACGCGTCGGGGCGTAATATCTCGGTCGGAGTTACTCCGCGAACGTGGAGAGGAAGTCCAATAAGAAACTGGATTGTCGTTGGTAGTTCACACTTTATTTTACAGTTTCGGAGTATTATCGCGCTCTACGTGTCGCTCTCGTGGCTTCTGAAGGCTTACTAAATTCCTGGCCGCGACCGAGGAACGGTTTCCGCACGCAAAACGCGTGATCGAAGCGTGATCAACGACCCCGTCTTCGCAGGCATGGAATTTCGTAAATATTCGATCACGCGTTCCGCACCTGCGGTGGCGAGCTTCTAACGACATCATATAAACATTAGTTAAATACCATTTGATAACTCCAGTTATTACAAACGATTCAAAAGATCATGATCTTTTTATATTATGTATTTTCCATTGCTCAGATAAAATCAAAAATTGTTTTTTTTCTCAGTTGAATAGGCTTATCAGGGATATTACTTAAAAAAGAAACGCGTTAGCAGTAATAGTACCTTCATAATAAAATGGATGACGTGCAGAGCTATTTGTTATTTGTAATTATAATATAAATATATTGATAGCGTATATAAAAATTAAAAAAAAAGCAGAGAATTTCAATCAGAAATTCAATAAAAATAAGGGATGCGTTCAGAAATTACGTTTAGGCACACCTAGATAACTCTAATGCTATAGTGTATGTAACGTAAACTATAGCTTAGAGTTACCCAGGTTGAATTTCTGATCGCAGCCTAGATAGTAATTAGGAAGAGCGCCTCTCGCAAGTTCCTGCAAACATGTGACAGTCTTATGCTTGAGCAGCGCACTTATGGGGCTCATCGACCGAGCGGAGAGGCAAGAAAACAGACATCTAGCTCTCGAAAGAAAATTGCCTTGAAATTGCAAGTAATTCCGAGCACATTTAAATTTTAAATATTTCGAGTCTCGTAGAGCGGCATTCCCTCTTGACCGAAATTTCAATGGAATAGAAAAGGTAAATGTGGCTACAAGAGTCGACGCGGATGTTTGTGTGTATAATATAATATTACTTAGCTATAACATATTTGAAATTTACTAAAATTTAATTTGTTACATTATCCTATATAATTAACAGTACGAGTTACAATCCATCCGTGTTCCTACCTAACCCGAAGTAATATCTCTATGCATGTATTCTTTGCCTATCCATATATTTCTATATGTTATTCATATATTCCTACCTAATATTTCATATTCCTATCATGTTTCTATTTACCTAACACCTTATTCCGGCCTATCCGAATTTATTAGTTTATTTAGTTTTATTATTATTAGTTTATTTAAATTGTCAATATTAACTAATCGCGACCGCGATTACCCGAAATTAAGGAAGTAAAGATTTTAAAAGAGAGTTTAAAAGATGTTAAGTTCGCGATTAATTGAGATTAACCTGGAGACGTCACTTTTCCGTCTCCGATTACGCGTACACATGTGCAAATATTACCCTACCTGTATGCACATTATACACTAAATTGGTGGTGTTCAACACCAACCTACCTTATGTAGATCTTCACTCCTTTGACAGGTTTGACCATTTCATGGTCAAATCCATTCTGACAAAGCCAGAGACAAGAAGAAGGAATACTCCTTCTGTTGCCGCCTGATTATAGACGGCCAGATGAGCGTAATGATTTTACGCTTTTTTCCACACGACCGCGTCGCGAAGGGCCATTTGTAACAAAATTAAATTAAGTAATTATAAAATTACTAGCGTTCAAAATCTACTTACTATCGTATATACTAATTTACGCAAATGATCATTTTCTCGATTAAGAACAAAAAAGATTTTAATTAGTTAGGAGCTGTTAATTTGGAAAAAACCTTTTAAGCAACCGCGTATAATCCGAATAAATTCGACCACATTTTACGAATAATAGAAACTTGAATTACATCTGATATAAGCATGCAGGACTTAAATAATAAAAATTCAAAATGTAAATGAATAAACAATATTGACAAACGCGAACTGAAAAAATATAAGACCCATTTTTTTCGATATCGTTTCGCATATCGAGTCTCACCTCAAAAGGGTGAAAAATAAAGAATTAATGACGTGAGATCCAAGAGAGATAATCAAGTTCCCGCACAATATTGAGCTAATGTGAATACTTTGTGCACTCGAGCAAACAATTTGAATTTTGATAGCTACATCTTATTACGATAATTATACTACTAAAAATCAAGTATTTATAACGCGAAATTAATTAATCAAGTTTAAAATAATTATTACAAAAAATTTCCTGTTTCGCGAAAACATCATTTATTAGATCTCACGTCATATCGCTTTAACTAGTATAAAAACCAGTTATCAATACATATAAATAGACTGTGAAAGCTTAGGCTAAAATTGATGCGTTATAGGAACAAATAATTTTAAATAATGATCGTAACATACACAATTTGGTTATTAGATATTAAATAGATTGTATATACATAACAATAAATGATTAAAATAATGCAAAGTATAAGACTTTTTATCCTCAATCGTGATATATGCAAGCTAAAAGCATCTCTAAAGCTACGGTCAACGTGACGCTATACAAATGCTTTGGAGCGTTCTTCTTCTCTTTCTTTCTTCATTGAAAGAAAAGAGAAGAGGAATGCTTCGAAGCATTTGTAGCGTCACGTTGACCGTAGCCTAAGTGTATATATTGTATTCTTGCACCAATTTATGTAACACTTAATCCTGAAAGATATTTGGGATAGAATTTACAATGACAGAATGTACGATAAATCAATTTATGTGATTTATCCATCAGGATTAAATGTTAAATCCTAATCTGACACAGTCATTCCATTTTAAGTTAACGAATTTATGAAACGTAATATATGTAATAATTTTTTGTAATAACTTGACATAGCGTCTCTGCAATATATTTGACGTAATTGTCATAAATCCGTTACCTTAATCATAAAATTTTAATTATCACTCACCGACCGATGCGCAACGGCGGAGTTATTCTGCAACGTCGCTACGATGATTCTGTAACAAACAAATATAAAATCCGAATTAAAGTAGGGCACAAAAGAGAGCGACAGTTAATATTTCAAAAAATGATTACTAAACACTAAATTTTATATTATTGTTTATTAAACAAATTTAATGAAATACTCTTGTAATTTCTTACGAATTATACTCTATCCATTGAACATAAGCTTCTATAGAATTTCTAAAATAAAACTTTTTCTCTAACTTTTATTTTATGAATAACTATCCGGTTGAAAAGTAAATGACCCATCCGTATAAGATATAATATATGTATAAGTATAAATAAATTATATTTACCGCATGTTGCTCCGCCGGCGCCTGATGCTTCTCCTAGGCCTCCACCTCCTCTCAGGCAGCTACTGTTCCCTCGATGCGAAGATACTCCTTCCCGCGCGGATATTTTCTGTAATAACATATAAATAATCGAATCGATTAAATAATTGTTACGCGCATCGAACATCTTATTCGTTATTCAATTTAACACTTTTTTAAATTACTATTTCAAAAAAGTACTTTACGTTAGAATCAACTTTAATCAAACTTTTCAAATTATTTCTTGTAATACTAATTTAATTTCCGAATCATGGTTTAATAATATAAAGCAACTGAAAGATAAACGAAAAAAGGGATTATCTCTACAAAAAAATAAAAAGTAACGCTTACCAGAAACGTTGGTGTACGCCGATGCCCGATGCCTCTCCTAGGCCTCCTCCTCCTCTCAGGTTGACCTCTCGGGTTGTCAGCTCTCTCGATAATGTCCGACACAAATTCACCCCGACGCCACTTTACACGACACTCTCGTTAATTGTTCGCGAGGCTCTATACACGCGTATTTCAAACGATCAATTGAAATCAAACGGATCGCGCAAAAGTACGCGATGCGATCCAAGTTCGGTACTCCCGTCGCGTGCCGCTTCGATTCCCACAACCGAATAGATCGATCACGCCAAGTACGTATCCGATTAACCAAGTATTCGTCACCCGATATTCGAGTCACTGAATCCCGCGCGAATCACTGAACGTAAGCGTAATGGTGCGTCTCCACCTGCGAGTAAAAACTCTCGAGAGTAGCTCTCGAGAGTGATTTTCGCAAATGGAAAGTACCTACTTTTAGGTACTTTCAGGAGTATGTCCATGTGCGAGAATCACTCTCGAGAGTTAGGCCCAGCGCACGAACATTGCCGTAGTGTCTTACGCCTTACGTGAGAATCTTGCGTTACGCGACACGCAAGCCAATCTTACGGCAACGCACGAAGAAAAGCGTAATATAACGTACGTAACATAAGACTAATTACGTTACGTTCTTTTTTGTGCGTTGCCATAAGATTGGCTTGCGTTTCGCGTAACGCAATATAATTCTCACGTAAAGCGTAAGACGCTACGGCAATATTCGTGCGCTGGCCCTTACTCTCGAGAATTTTTACTCGCAGGTGTACACGCACCATTATACTTGCGCGGGAGGTAACTGCATATTGTCCGCGACGTATGGTCGAGAGATCCTAACGTTACGACGCGACGCACGGAACGATTTTGCACTAGCTGTCTGCGGCCGCGATGAGTTTTTCTCTCGCACGGTTATTTTCACGTGAACAAAGCGCGTCGCGTACAAAACGCAACACCGAGGCCGAGCGTGTCACTCCCGATATATCATTTGCCGAAATATTCTAACACAGATTTATCGTGCAAACCTGAAGGAGTCTTCGACACCGATTCGTACCGCGTTCCGGTCGTTACGCGAATGGCGACGAAATCTTTCA
The DNA here is from genome assembly GCF_003070985.1 of Temnothorax curvispinosus. Lineage (NCBI taxonomy): Eukaryota > Metazoa > Arthropoda > Insecta > Hymenoptera > Formicidae > Temnothorax > Temnothorax curvispinosus. Next base: position 501 of record NW_020210865.1, on the reverse strand, counting down.
AAATGACGGCACCTTGGCGCGATACTACGCGAGTCAAGCGGACGATTAGTTAACGACACGCGATTAATTAATCGAAAATGCACAATTAAAATTAAATATATCGCACGCACAGTACGGTAATAAATTTGTAAATATCGCGAATGGAAAACCGCACAATTAGTACTTCGCACGAAGAATCGTGATTGCCGGCCGTGTTAACTTACGCGACGCGAAATATTCACGAACGAGCGATGTATCACAGCGCGGGCGTTCCGTCACTTAAATCACTCGATTCTACAATATCACTCGACGGCCCGCTTTCTCCTTTCAGAGAGAATCGGAGAGTATAAATCGTACGATGACAATTCCGGCACAACGTTCAAAGCGCGACGCCCGCGACGCGAGATAGAATGCTTCAATCGAGTCCAGACATGACGGAACGATCGAACCCGATTATCGCCCGAAAATATCTCAGCAAAACTGTATACATCACTCACAATTGCCGTATCCTTCACCTCGACA
>NW_020210864.1:0-3615 GCF_003070985.1 Temnothorax curvispinosus | reverse complement strand
CAAGGAACGCAGACCGAGGAGCCACCGGCACTATCATCGGAGTCTACGTGCGCTCATCTCAACGTGGGACGTAAGGGTCCGGCGCTACACATCTCCTCGACTATCGTGGACGGTGCCTCCACTCCTGTCGCCTCTGCCACTGTCACCTTCCGAGCGGGTACACCAGGAGACGCAGACCATCCCTCCTGCGCGTGTTCATCGAGGCGTGCAACACCAGCCTCCACGCGACACTCAGGAAGTGCAGACCGACCCGGAGTGGGAGATCACCTCCTCACAAGGAACACAGACAGAGGAGCCACCGGTACGATCATCGGCGTCTACACAGACCGAGGAACCGGAGCAGTCCCGCACGCCACCAGGGACACCGCCGGCTTGGCGGAAGTTCAGCTCCTTCCGGAGAACGAAAACGCAGCCGAGCATCATCTGGCGTGAGCGACTCCCCGACTAGGAGGAGAAGAAACCAATCGGCCCTTCTCAGGGCCACAGCACAAGAAGAACCCAAACGGCCTTTTTCAGGGCCGCCTCCATGGCCCTTCTCAGGGCCTTCTTCAACACACTGACACACCTACATTTGTATTATAGGATAATAGAATAAACGACCTATTTATTACATACATCTGTCTCTCAGATCACTCGACGATCCCTCTCACGCTACGGCATATCCTCTGCGAAGGGCACGCGAGGATGTATTTCCAATGTATTTCCATGGATATAGGGTCATCCAACCAATAGTGGATATGTTCCGCGTTTGACAAATCCTCACTGAGCAATTCATCCCGAGCAGGATCCTCGGGTGGGCAAGATGGTGGGCATAACTTCTCGATGGCCGCACGAATTAGTTTCTCCTCCCTGGTCGTATCAATGTTGGTTTTGTGTGTTTTGATTTTAGTTTTTGAAAGCCTTGACAAATTTCCACACCCGATTAATAGAAGTTTTAGGGTCAAACTCTGCACAGAGATTCTTCCAACTTTGCACCTTTTGTTTCTTTAGAACTCGTTTGGCCACTGCAATAGATCTTTTGTATGCCAGAAGATTCTCCATAGAGTAATGTCTTTTAAAAGTCTGCGTGGCAATTTTACGGGCCTCAATGGCAGCCTCAAGTCTCCGTCTTTCTTATGATCGTAGATGCTAATGGTAGCCAAGTCGGCAGAGGCGATGGTTAATAGCGTTTTTCATTGGCAGAACTGGTGCGCACTCAGTGCACATTAAAGCCGTTGTACACTGATTTAATCTCTAATATTTAAAGTAAAATGCAAATATTTCGATTGATCAAATATCCAGTACATATTTTACCAAATAGTGCAATAAAGAATATTGAAGATTTCATGATTTAACCCGTTTATATTAAACACTTTACGTTTTTGGTTTGTGTACGACGGCTTTAATGTGCACTGAGTGCGCACCAGTTCTGCCAATGAAAAACGCTATAAGTCTATTACAGATTCTATGCCGCACGAGAGGTTGAAAAAGGTAGGAGATCCATCATTTAGAATGACCATGTCGTTGTCTGTTACAGATGCGGTAATGCGTTCACCGACGCTGTCAATTCTATGGTCGTTCCAATCGGGGTGATGAGCATTGAAGTCTCCAACGATAAGAGCGTATTTATATTAGTTGGCAAATTTAAACAAATTGTCGAAAAAAAGGGCAGGAGTATCTTGTCCAATGTGACGGTACAGGTTGCAAACGAGTAATTCACGGTTTTGAAAGGGTATTGTAATTCCTATCACTTTCATTGAGGCATGCGCAAGGTCAGAGAGATCACAAATGGAGTAAGGCAGGTTATCTCTAAGGAGAGTACCTACAGACTCCTCTAGAGCCTACAGTGTCAGCATTTAATCTAATACAACTGAAACCTTTGATATTAAAGTACTTATGAGATTCTAACAGGGTTTCCTGTAGACAAATGATATTATAGGTATGGGCTATAGCTCTAAATTCCGGAAGTTTATTATAAATACCTCTACAGTTCCACCGTAGCACGCCAGTAGCAAACGCTGAGCCAGAATTATTGCCCACGAAGTTTACCATAAACGTTCAAATTATGTGGCGATGGGTTAGCTGAAAAACACGGGGAGGAGGATAAAACGGTGGGACATAAGGTCCCCTGGGTGAGAATGGAGGAAATAGGGGGTAATATAGCGATAATACATTTTTAAATTCATTCATAATTATGGAAAGGTAATTATACACTTCACGTGGGTTGCGCATGGGCAATGTCTCATCCAAATTGGGAGCGGAGTCAGGGTTAGAATCGGGATCTGGGAAAAACTCAGCAGAGGGGGGAGATGACGAAGTCAAATCACCATCGGAGAGCCTGCCATCTGGAAACAGTAGCGCATCCCGGTGTTCGGCGGAGTAGGTATTAGGTCTGCTAGGTTTGCTATTAATTTGGTAGTATGAGAGGAGCTGGATGAAGACCTGACATGAAGGCGCGGGGTTGATGAGAAAGAACGAGGGAAAGCATTGCGGGAGTTTGAAGTTACGTTCGCATAGGAAAGTGGCGTGTCGTTATGATTCTGCAGAGCGGAAAAGCGATTGCTAGAATGAGGATCGAAGGATTCAGAGGAATAGGAAGGCAAAGAAGGCGAGAGCCGATTCGAATTACGTTTAGGCGAGGGAAAGTTAGGGAAATTAAGTAAGATAAGCATATCTGCTATCCGAGTTTAACGATTCAGATGAGCCATTGACCTGCTTTTTTTGCTTCAAATAAGGGGATGTTATTAGCTGCGGCAAGAGCGTAAGCTTTCTTAAGGTTTACTGTGATGGGGCACTCGAAGGATTTGGCGAGGTGTGCACCGCCGCAATTAATGCATTTATTAAGGCGGGATTTATTAGGACATTTAGCTTCGTCGTCGTGTTTATTCCCGCCGCAGAACACGGAGCGTGGCTTGCCTTTGCAGGTCCTGCTAATGTGACCGGCTCTGAAACACGAGTAACAAATTTTAACCTTAGGTACAAAGGTAAGAACCGCGTGCCTAACCTTAAATATGGAAACGTGATCCGGTAAGCTTTGTCCGCCGAACTTAACGCATATCTTCCGTGAAAGCTCGTATTTATATGAGTTGCCATCCTTTACCCTACGATTGAGTCTACGAACTTCGATGGTCTTGGGGGAGGATTTAATTTCGCTAAGTAAGCTTTCAATGGATAAAGATTGAGGAATGTCTCTAATGATACCGGTTTTGCTTGTTTTGTATGAAGGAATAAAAGCTTTAAGGTTGTAGCTGGCGAGAGAGCCATCATCAATAAGCCTGTTGGCGGCCGCGGCGCTATATAGAATGGCCTGGACATGACCCTTACTGATCTTTTTAATTTCGGTAAGGCTGTTTTGCGTTATTTGTGTATATAACTATGCGACCAATGAGAAGTGGGTGGGTGTTACCGGATGGCGGCGCCGGATGTATCTTACGGGTCGTTGATAGTCCGGATATGAACGATAAAAATTCTTTTATCATTTGGAGCGTAGCGCGAGTTAAGATTACGCGCCTTCGATAACGGGACCGGAATAAATTTCGAATTATTGTCGGATAAATTGTTACTTTTACCTTGTGAAGACGTTTCTGCATACTTATTTAAAGGAACGTTATCCAAATCGCATGCAGCTCTCTTTCT
>NW_020210863.1:0-1496 GCF_003070985.1 Temnothorax curvispinosus | reverse complement strand
CATTACCTTCGATGGAAGATCGACTTTCAGGTTCTTCAGAATCGTTTTCATCATCTTGCCTCAAGGGATATGCAACACCCAACTTTTTCAGTAGCGATTTGGTATTTCGTACCTTATCTACGAGTTTTCCAGCAGCATTTTTTTGAGATGGGCCATTTGTGAATGGCCGATAGTAATAGGTATCCTACAGAAAAATAAATAAATAAATAAATAAATTTAATGAGAAATTTGAATTAAAAAAATTAATATGCCAATAACTGTACCCCTCCCAATTACTGTATTCCTTACCCTATATATAGAAAACAATAACAATTTGAAGACAATACATTTTATAAGCAATAATTTAGACAAAACAGAAATTTGGTTTATTCTAAAGGAACTTAATAAAAAACTGTCTTACTTCAGCTTCAGTAGGAAACACTTCACAGATTTTTTTGCTAACAAATCCAAATTCGTAAGATGAGGGCCTGGATAAGATAATTATGCATGTTAATTATACATAGAGTTCTATGCTACAAATATTAAAAAAGTTTTAAAAATTTACAAAACATACTTTTTGTTTATTTTAAGCATATAATTTGCTACGATATCTAAGAGAATTCCTCTTGCTTCTGCATTTAGAAAGCCATGTTCTTTATAATAAAATAATATTGCGTCACCTTTTATATGTTCTTGCAAAATCTTTTCCAAATTCTATATGAGATAAAAATTTATTAACACACAGGACAGAAGTTTCTCTGACAATTAATCAGAAAAGTTGTGGTAAATGCACTTACCAGATTCTGATATTGTGTTTTTGCGAACCATTGACAAAGTCTTTTAGGTGTGCGATTCTCTTTTTCTATATCTTGTTGTGATCTCTTAGATGTATCCCTTTCTCGTACTTCCACATCAGAGTCACTTGGAAAATTCAAAATGAATGGTAACTCGATGAAAATTAAATCATTTTTTTCCTGTGACAGTATGAAATACAATGCCCATGTAATTGTATATATATATACTAAGTCTTAAATAATATGAAGCTTAATATACTAACTTGATTATTCGTTGAAGAACTTTCACCCGCATCATTGTTATGTACCAATCAATTTATTCAAAATTTATTCGTTGAAGAACTTTCATCCGCATCACAAGTGTTATGTACCAATGGATCATCAATATTCACTTAATAAACAAAATAATGCAAATAGAAAAATAATTATGTTTTGCCTTGAAACGCATACACCAAAAGTATCATAAAAACTTTTGTCTTACCAGTTTAATACTGTCCATCAATAATTTCCTCTTCTCAAGAAAACAGCGAATCCCTCCAATCGTAGTAATTATTCTTGACACCTCGGTCTCAGTTATACTTAGAAACGCCTCTTTATCAATATCTTCTTCTAAGGACCATAAAATATAAGTTATAAACAATAAGTATGAGATTATAAGACCGTGTAAGATACACAATAAAACGAAGGGAAAACGTCGTAATCGGTCAGGATTGGATCTTGCTT
>NW_020210862.1:0-1038 GCF_003070985.1 Temnothorax curvispinosus | reverse complement strand
TGTCAAATCGTATCTTTGTTATAATTCTCGTCGGTGTGTTGACCTACGACATGCCTCTTCTTGCAGGACCTTTCATGTCATTGCTGTGTGTCGTGTCGATAAGATCGTCAAGTCTTCTCGCACAGAGTATTCATTATGTACATGGCTCTGTATTCCACGTTTTTCAGACCGAATGGTGAGTTTCCTAAAGAATCTTTTTAATATCTCGACATTAATTGAACAAATTTGCGGATATGGATCTATTGGCCTATGTTTCTAATACTTTGAATCAGTAAATTCGCCATATGGTACGGAGAACGTGTAACTCAATTTCTGTAACTACCGCTGAAGATGGCTCAAAACTGAACCGAAACGTACGGATCGATGTAATGTATCAAAATGACGAATAAATCAGTTATTTCTGATATTACGCACTGTGATCTGCGTCTGACCCTCATAGTTTTGACTTCTCCTATTTTAATCTCGAGGTTCCTCATATTACGTTATTTATTTTTTTTAACTTTCTTTGATAGAATTTTATTATGCTTCTTGAAGGAGTATAAATTCTTCTTTCGAGTACATGATAAAGACTCTTTCTAAAATTTGTACATTTTATAACTATTATCAAGAAAATATTCTTTCTTAAAGACAACCGTTACTTATTAAAAGAAAAAAGTAAATTGAGTAATCGCTTTTTTAAGCAGTAGAATTGATATTTTCTTGTGTATGCATGTACACACGTATGTACATACGTGCGCACAAAAAAATTTTCTATGTCGTTAGAAAATTTTACTATCATCGCTTAGAACGGGGGCCCGGCGTTACGCGCCGCTCGTGCGTGATCGCCGCCGCTTGTTGTAAACAACTGCCCGCGCGCGGACCGCGGGGCGGTCGTATCTCACGGCGCGCTTGGATTTGGCGATGGGCCGGGCCAATACGGCGATTTTTAATTATTAATAACTCATAAACTATTGAGAAAATTGCAAAATGGTACAAGACTTTTCGACTCAGTTTGGCTCGTTCTATCTAAATACGAGAAAAGTCCCCACGATTTACGGA
>NW_020210861.1:1439-2422 GCF_003070985.1 Temnothorax curvispinosus | reverse complement strand
GTCGACGGGCTGTTTGGCTACCATGACGGTTAGGAACGGGCGCGGTTTGTAGACTATTCGGAGGACCGGGGGACGGCCGCTTCTTCCCCGGCCCGAGCGGCATTTCCCGGCGGCGGGTGGCAATCTTTGGTAAAAACGCCATCCCGGCCGCACTGCGAGCAGAACCGGCGCGGCGGTCGTCGGCAATCAAAGCGGGTGTGACCCCGCTGCTTGCACCGCCAGCAGCATTCGCGACGGTCGTAAGCCGCGGCGGCGACCGCGGGCTTCGGCGTGATGACTTGGCGGGCGCGCGTCTGTTCCTCGATGTGTTCGAACTCTTCCGCCAGGCGCAGAATGTCTCGGGTACGGGTCACCGTGTCGCGGCGAATATACATCTGGTACCGCGGATGCATGTTATTGTACAACGCCTCGACTTGGTCGTCTTCCGCGAACCCGGTGGCCCGCCGCATCATCGTGAGCATCTCGGTCGCGAATTTCCGGTATGGCTCGTCCGGTTTCTGCAAGCGGGTCTGGATTTCGCGGACCAGCGTGGCGCGATACCGGCGCGGCAAGTAATATTCGCGAAAGTCGGCGCAGAAATCCTCCCATCCCTGCCAGTTGGGGCGGTTGTTCCGGCACCAGAGAAGCGCGTCGCCCCGGAGTAATTCGGGTAGCCCCATTAGTAACTGCGCGCCGGAATAACTATAAGCATCTTTCAGCTCCTCGAGCCGCTCGAGGAAGGTCACCGGGTCTTTCCCGTCGAAGTGGCACCCCCATTTCCGTATCTGATCCATGACCTGGGCGGGGGTCTCGCTGGGCCGGTCATTCGCGGTCGGGCGAAAGGGTACGAACGGCGTCGTCATTACCGGCGGCGTGTGGAAGACCACGTTCGGTGATAGCGGTGGGCGTGTGTCGATCGCCGGTAGGCGCAGGTTTTCGGGCGGGTGCACGGAGATCAGGGGTGTATCCTGCGGCGGGTCACCCCCCACGACGGTGGACGGCAC
>NW_020210861.1:0-1339 GCF_003070985.1 Temnothorax curvispinosus | reverse complement strand
TTTGGCATGCTGTCTCTTGATTACTGTCTCTCGGAGCGGATCAAAACGGTCCCTGTTCGGGCGCCATGTAACGGCCTGACTTTATCGAACGCGGACTGGTGTGCGGGATCAGGAGTCCGATGACAGGCCCAGAGACAATAATCAATTTAGTGATACATGCATCAATTTATTCAGTTTATTACATATACGGGTATTCTTAAGTATTCTAGGTAGCGCAGGGACGGGTGGAACGCGATATACACAACGAAGGGGCCGTGCGGATGCACTCGGTAACGGACGCGGTAGCACGCTATTCGACGGATTCGGTGGTATTCGAGGTAGCGCAGGGACGGACAGAACGCGGTATATACAACGGAGAGGTAGTGCGGGTGCACTTGATAACGTACGCGGTATCGTTACTCGATAGACGTATTACCGTGCATGAGCGGACGCGGTATCTTACAGGCAGTGCATGTGCACTGGATAACGGCGCGGTATTTATATAATAACGAACGCGGTGTCGTTACATAGGCGCAGGACTCAGGTTCGATATATTACAGAGACGGATTACATATAGGCGGACGCAGTATATTTACAGGTAGTGCCTTTGCACTTGATAACGGCGCGGTATTTAATAACGATCGCGGTGTCGTTACATAGACGCAGTACTCGGGCTCGGTATATTACATAGCCGTATTACATCTAGGCGGTCGCGGTATAATTACATGTGGTGCCTTTGCACTTGATAGCGGCGCGGTATTTAATAACGACCGCGGTGTCGTTACATAGACGCAGTACTCGGGCTCGGTATATTACATAGCCGTATTAGATCTAGGCGGTCGCGGTATAATGCGAATGTCGCGGCATCGCGATGATATGCGTGAGGGAACGCGTAGTATGGGAGATTTCCGGAGCCCCTGGGGCGGCGGCAGCGAGAGCCCTCGTTGCGAGGCCGAGCGCGCTCGACCCCGCAAAACCGTGCCTTCGGGGTGAGTTCTGAGGGAGTGCGGGAACACCTGAGAGCCCTCAGTCGAGACTCGGAGCACCGGACCTCGTTGGCGTGTTCCCTAGGAGTTGGGACTAGGTTTCTTCTGGGAAGCGGATCTTTCGACGAAGTGTGTCTTTCGTGTCGACACGGCGATTTATATACCCGCCCGGCGCGGCGGGTTTGCTAGGAGCGCCGATCGTCGCGCTGCGGTGGGGCGGCGCGGCGCCGCGCTCGTCCTCGGGGCGGCTCGGCTCCCGTCGTCGCTCGTCGGGAGGCACCGGTGCCGCGCTTGGCCCGCGCACACGGTGCGTTTTGACTAGGTTTAAAAATGTGGGCGCACCGCGCCCTGGTCTTCGCCCGACTGGTCGTCGG
>NW_020210860.1:0-1574 GCF_003070985.1 Temnothorax curvispinosus | reverse complement strand
TAAATGAGAAGTCTAAGCAGCGTGGGCACTGCGATGTGCACGATTAATCGAAGTCACTTATCGAAACGTACTGAGCACACGTTGTGCGACTTCACCGCGCGGCCATTTTCACAAGTACGAGGAAAACGTTGGCGATAAGCGCGCCCGTGCGGGCACAAGCTGCCGCGGTGATCGAGCGTCGTTACCCGATCGATGCTGCCATCTGATCAAACGGCGCAACGTTAACGGAACCTCGAACAGTAAGTAATTGATATTTTCGTGTGGATTTTTGCAAATAATTATTGCTTTTATTGTTAACTCTTGTTGCACAATGTTGGTGGTTCACAATTAACGATTGCCACACAAGATGGCGGTCGCACGTCTCGCAAAGTGCGATTTCGCGATTCAAGTACGCGAAAACCCGTACGCCTTTTGTATCGGCGTCACGTAACGCTGTTAGCGGGCGTTCCCGTTTGTTTCGGACACTGCGGTAGGCTTAATTATTCGTATTCTGTGTCGCGTTCGCGAATATTCTCAACGATATGCCGGGATAATACGCGCGAGATTGCTACCGTACGAGCGCCCACGAGAGACTGCCACGAGAAATGTTGCTCTCTCGGGCTCCCTACCACCAAGGTTTTTCCCCTTCCATGGGGTCTCGGCCGCTTTCTCCTCTCTGGAAATTTCCTTACTACGCCGTAACAATAGGTGTTTACGCGTTTCGGCTCACCAGGTGTGCGCCAGATGTTCACGATGGAAATTTCCAACGCTAGTACACTATTTGCGCCGCGCTTATTTCATTTCCGGGTAGCAACAATTCAACTTTTACAATTTTGAACTTTCGACGGCGCCGACCTGTGCGCAAGGTCTCTCGGATGTCCCCGATCTTGATTCCGCCTCGACTTCCTGGAGAAGACGTCCAGGTCACGTTTTAAACGCCAATGGCGGCGACCTATCTGCCTACTCTATTGACCTTTACCGATCGTATTCCGGCCCGATTTCCTGTAGCCGACGTCTAGAAAGATCAGTTGTCCGGACTGTCCGGGCAACCCCCCGTTAGGATGGTCGGATCTTGATCGCGATTCGTTCCTCGGGTGTACCAGGTATCCCCGAGGATGCAGTTCGAATCTTTAGTATTTGTCCGGCAAACCGGGTGTTTGCGCGGTCGGAACGCGTTCGCGATCGATTCATATGCCCTTTCGACCTTTCCTGAGCGCGCATTTTTGGTCTTAGTCCAGTCCGACGCTCGGTTCAATATATCGTATCTGTCCGGCAAACCGGGTGTTTGCGCGGTCAGATCGCGTTTGCGATTGGTCCCTGGGGTTTGTTCGCACCCCCTAAGCGTGCAGATTTCGTGCCTTCTCGCTCCGGTGTTCGGTTCGTCGTTTCGCTTGTGTCCGGCAAACCCTGTGTTAGCGCGCTCGGATCGCGCTCGCGATCAATTCCTGGGGTTAGTCTGACTCCCCTGAGCGCGCATATTCAGTCTCGTTGCGCCACGACGCTTGGCTCGCGCTACTGCCCCCTGTCCGGCAAACCGGGTGTTTGCGTGGGCGGATCGCGTTCGCGATAGTTTCCAGAGGTCGGTGAAGCCTTCC
>NW_020210859.1:0-5006 GCF_003070985.1 Temnothorax curvispinosus | reverse complement strand
TAAAATTTTCTTTACGCCAATTATCGTATACAATATGTATTGTGTGTTGCTTTTTAAGATCGCAATAGACATTTAAATATTAATGTGACAATCGTGACGCAGAGAGATGTGCATCTGAAGGTGCGAGTTCAAATCCGACCAAAAATCATCGGTTTTTATTCGATCTGGTCTCTCAGAATTCAATGGCAAACCACCGAGAGGATTTTGCTCAGAAGGGGACGCCGCATGGCTCCTTGTGAGCGCAAAATAATTTACTTCTAACAAAAGTATTAAAAATTAAACATATTAAACATGTCGTCGATATTTTCAAATGTATTTAACTCTGCCAAAGATAAAATGGGAAAGATGTCTGGCATACGAGTCTTGCGTTGGCGATCTTGAATAATTTTTGAAATATTATTTAAATATTAATATTTTTAACAACTTTGAATTTTTTAAGCCTAGTGATTATAGTACATAGATAAATTTAAATTATTATATTGTGATATATATATGTTTACGTGATAACACTAAAATAAGATAAAAATTTAAAACATTTTTCTAGCGAGAGAAGAAAACAAAATTTCAGTTTTAGAATTTTTTTTGAAAGTCAAAGTTCAATTTTTGTTGACAATCATTCAAGGTATTCGACATAAGAAATCAAATTAAACAATATATTTAAATAATTAAATTATCAAGGATATCAAGAAGATTTCTTTCATGCTCAACACTACATCTCTTTTGCGAGACATGCACATTTAATAAATTCATTGATCTTTATGTCTTTATGCATCGAATTGAAAACTAATAAGATACGTCGATATACTTGAAATAGTAGCAAAGTGGACGATGCGCGGATAAGTATAATGTCAGTTACGGCGAGCTTAACCATGGCGAATAATTCATCGGTTTGGCTGATGATTCGCCGATAAAAATCACATTAATCAGTGACACTCTTTCGCGCACAGTCCTAGATCTTGAAATCCGATAAATTCTTCTATGTGATGATCGCCCTTCAGTCACGGTTTCGCCCTTGAAAGAATCGCAATACCCTTAAAAAAGTTTCTAACTCTCAAACAGTAATAGCCGCTGTGAGGTTTTTCGATAAAGAACTCCGCGATTCACTATTGTCTTTAGTAGGATTTAGGATTCCGATTTCTTATGTCTCTCTATAGTTTTATCTGTTCGTTTTAGTTCATAAGAGAAATAATTATTCCGAATTAAACGTTAATTATTTATTGCAATAGTGTCTAACTGCGTGAAATCAAATTTTATTTTTTACACAGTAGCCGTTTAATCTACATTTCGCAAAATGACATACGCGACAGCACGATTGATCGCAATATTTTTCCTTATGTTGAGCACCAAATTGCTGACAGAGAGTATAGGCATTAGCAATTATTTCCGACTGATCAACGACGTCCACAGATATTATCGCACGTCGTGTGTTATTTTCGTACGATCTGATAATTACGGTGAGTAGATATCGGAAACAGTTTCCGGTTATCATTTTTCTCACTGCATTTCAGCGAATTTTCGAACAAATGTTGAATCATTATTTCACGTGCAAATTTATTTCATTTCTATTATATACGATTTAAAAAATCATTTTCTTTTTTATCTAATTGTTACGAATTTAAATTGAATAAAATGTAATTAAATAAAAAAAATTAAGTCACTTTTTTCTAACTTTTATCCTTGAAGAAATTAAATGCAGTTATGATTTAGAGAGCATTTAATTCTGACAACAAGTAAAATATAATACCATTTTAATGTGAATATTGCAGATTTGAACACGACGACATTGGTGTACACGTGGTCGCGCGAATTCTCACGACACCGAGTCATGACCGTGACCATAACTTTCTCGGACCTGAGGAGTGAGTACAACGAGTACTGGAAGAACGTCACACAGCCGTTGTTTGTCGTTCTTCTCGACACCGAGGATACCATGGGCGAGTTCGCCGAGACCACGAGGAGCATAAAGCCCATCTCTTTTCCCATTTGGCTCGTTATGTTTCTTCAGCGTCCTGGGAATCCTCTCGAGGAGCGCTGCAGACATCCTACCGAAAACGTATTCAACGTGGACTTCAGCACCCAGATGCTGGTTCTCTGCTACGCTCGCCCGATTCTAGTCGAGTGGTACGCCATTCGCGATAATCGCACCAGAACGTTCGACCTGGCCTTGTGGTCCCCCGATAGAGGTTTACTTTTAAGGACGCGAAAGTCCCTCTACGCTAGAAGGAGCGACATGTTCGGCGAAGTTGTACGCGTTACGTCCGTGATCGTAAGTGTTTTGCTCTTTGTCGAGCTCCGTTGTGCGTTGCTTCTTTTGCGAATCGGAAAATGGTCGTGAGCGAGGACCTTCTAGAAAATAGTCGCCTTGAAAGAAAATTATCTCGCAATTTGCCACGAAATCGATATTACAATGATATGAACGATTATTTATTAATTCTTGACGATGATTTATAGATCCGTAGACTCGCGTAAATTGACTTGACAATTCTGTTGATATATGCATGAAGAACTCGCCGCTGATCTCGCACGAGAACGGTACGGTCGGCGGGTTTTTCGGTCTGTTGCTGATAGAGCTCAGCAAAGTGATGAACTTCACGGTGGAGATTCTGGATCCGGTGGAGGGATTCGGTACCTGGAGCAAAGAGAAGAAGGTGTGGACAGGTGCGATCGGCCAGTTGGTGGCCAACGAAGCTGATATCGGCATCTCCGCATTCACGATGATGAGTCACAGACAAGACGTTATCGACTATACGATACCATTGATACGCTCGCGATACCGCCTTTATTTTAAGGAGCCTAACACAGCTTTGGTGGAATGGTCTTTATACTTAAAAGTAATAATTATCTTTATATCAACGGTACTTGTACATTATTAGTATTAAGTGCATTATAATAGTTGGTATGGATCAATTAATATATTACATATATATTAATTATATTGGTTACAATAATAGAACGTTTATAACAATGATAGAATTATGCAATGATAGAATTTTAAAACTGCGTAAAGATCTAATCATCCTGTTTATTTGTAAATTTAAAATACAATTACTTAAGATTGTTTAATCACATCTTGGGAAAAGAAATAGTGTTAAGATAATTTATGCTAAAGATTCACGGTAACAAAGTCTAGTGGATTAAAATGCTGCTTTTCCTCACCAATAAATATTCCAGGCATTCAGCTCTGGAACTTGGATAACATTATTAATGACAATAATAACCGCTTCTATTCTGTTGACTATCATGAAGACAAAAGGATACCTTTCGATGAACCTAATGGTCGAGAACTATATTAAGGTTTGGGGTATTTATTGCCAGCAGGGTTTGCCAGGTAACGTTTTATCGTTACTAGAGATATTTAATATTTGTCTAGCATAATATTTTTTTGTATTATTAGTCACGTTTTAAACAATTAATGTATAGATATGTGTTAATATATGCTAATATATGTCTATATATATGCCATGTATACACACACACACACACACACACACACACACACACACACACACACACACACACACACACACACACACACACACACACACATATATATATATATGTATGTATGTATGTATATATAAACATATATATGTATAATTTGCACCATAATATAATGCACATGTATATTTTATGCAAAGAATTTCCCAGCGAGTCACCGGTGAGACTGGCTTTTCTCTCGATTTCTGCTTCGTCGATAGTAATTCTGGCCATCTATTCCGCCTCGTTGATCAGCTTCCTAGCGCTCTGTACGCCCAAACTGCCTTTTTCCACTTTGGAGGGTTACGTTAAGGATGGCTCTTACAAATTAATTGTGTTGCGAAATAGCGCCGAGTATGACGTTCCTACTGTGAGTTCGCCGTTACTTATAAAGCGCAGAAATTATATTCTTGCGCAACAGTAATTTTTCAGTTATAGTAATTTCGATTGAAGCGCTCGATCGCAAATAAAAGCACAGTTTTGTAGCCGAGAAAATTTTAAAAGCATTATAAAATTAATATTTTCCATGACATATACAAGTATAAGTTTAGTAATTTTTTTGTAGAAAAAGTAATTTTAAACGTTAAAGAAATAATTTTGTAGAGAATATATATTGTTCTTAAATTTTCTTTGTATCTATTCTTGTGTAATGTAAGTATTACTAACAAAAGTTCGTAAAGAAGAGATCATATTCTTATTATAAGGTAAAGGTACCAATACCCGGACGCTTAAAAGTATAATACGTGTATCAATACCTGGACACATACCTATGTCTGGATACCTTTGAAAATATATAAAATGGAAAAAAACGTTTGGATAGTATAACAAAATTTTCAAACTACAAGAAAAAATATTTTTATCTTTGATTTTAATTCGCGTTATTATACTTATATAAATAATAAAGGTGTCCAGATATAGATACATATGGCCGGGTATTGGCACCTTTTACCTTAACTGGAAAAAAAATCTTTTTCTTCCAATTATGCTTTCTATGCAATTTTGCAGCACGTCAAGGATCCCGTTTTCCTGCAAATGTACGAATTGTTAGAAGAAAAGTATTTGCCGCTGTCAACGACGGAGGGATTCGAGAAAGTTAGCGATATTACTTAATTATAATGAAATCAACGACGTTAAGTTTCGTTAAGTCGTCCATTCTCATGTCAATTCTTACGCAGCTCTGCGAGAGAAACAAGTTAGCGTTTTACACGACGGAGATATTTAAAGAGGCTATTAACATTTATATACGGTGTAGAATCGTATATATTGAGACCGGAAGAATCGACAATTTGGCGATAATTCTAACGAAAGGAAATCCTTACACTGGCTTCATGAATTACCAGTAAGTCCTAAATATACATATTTTTTTACAAAGACACATTTTATCATTTAATATACATTTATTGTTTAGAAGACTGCTATCCTTCATTGTACTACGTAATTGTCTGATGTTTATAAGTTGAGTGTTTGTTAATACATGTGATAAAAAATCAATGAATTTTATTAATATCACAAATTAAAAATATAATTTT
>NW_020210858.1:0-7002 GCF_003070985.1 Temnothorax curvispinosus | reverse complement strand
GTCCCTACACTGTGACCGGGAATGTTATCAGGCCTGGAATGGCGGTGCTCGACCCGTCGGCGAGGTGCACGCGTCCGTCGACCGGCTGGATCGGAAAGTCGCGGGCGAGCTTATCGGCGGTGCGCGAGTTTACAAACGAGGCCTCGGAGCCGGTGTCTAGTAGCGCGTCGAACGGCTGCTTTGCTCCCACGACGGTGAGGTGCGGTCGCGGTTTGTACGTTAGTCGGAAGGCCGGGGGACGGCCGCCTCTTCCCCTGTCCGAGCGGCATTTCCCGACGGCGCGCGGGTGGCAATCTTTTGTGAAGACGCCATCCCGACCGCATTGGGAGCAAAAACGGCGCGGTGGTCGCCGGCAATCGAAACGCGTATGGCCTCGCTGTTTGTACCGCCAGCAGCACTTTTGACGGTTGTAGGCTGTGGCAGCGATCGCGGGTTTCGGGGTGACGGCTTGTCGTGCGCGCGTCTGCTCTTTGATATGTTCGAATTCCTCCGCCAGGCGCAGAATGTCCTGCGTACGCGTCACGGTGTCGCGGCGGATGTACATTTGATAACGCGGGTGCATGTTCTCGTACAGCGCTTCAACTTGGTCTTCTTCCGCGAATCCGGTGGCCCGTCGCATCATTGTGAGCATGTCCGTTGCGAACTTTCGGTACGGCTCGTCCGGTTTTTGCAGGCGCGTTTGTATCTCGCGAACTAGTTTGGCGCGATACCGGCGTGGCAAGTAGTACTCGCGAAAGTCGGTGCAGAAGTCCTCCCACCCTTGCCAGTTGGGTCAGTTGTTCCGGCACCAGAGGAGTGCGTCGCCCTTAAGCAATTCCGGCAACCCCATTAATAATTGCGCCCCGGAATATTGATACGCGTCTTTTAATTCCTCGAGCCGCTCGAGGAAGGCTACAGGGTCCTTCCCGTCGAAATGACACCCTCATTTCCGGATCTGGTCCATGACTTGGGCGGGCGTCTCGCTGGGGCGGTCACTCGCGACCGGGTAAAAGGCTTCGAATGGCGTCGTTATTGGCGGCGGCGTGTGAAATGTTAAGGCCGGCGATAGCGGCAGGCGCTGGTTTATCGCCGGTAGGCGGATGTTTTCCAACGGGTGCACGGTAATCGTGGGTGCAGCCCGTGCAGCCGGCGTCTGGCTGCCTCCCGCGGCGGCGGACGGCACCGTTTCTGGGTGCTCGGTTACGTAGGCGCTCAAGCGTCGGCAGAGCTCGTTGACCGAGTCGTCGAGGTCTAGTTCGAGTTTCTCGAGCTCGGCGATGAGCTGGCTTTTCGATAATTTTTATATCCAAGACTTTGGCATGGTGTACCTTGATTACTGTCTCTAGGATCAAAACGGTCCCTGTTCGGGCGCTATGTAACGGTCTATCTTGTGGATCGAACGCCGACTAGCTCGCCGAATCAGGAGTTCGATAGATGGCCCAGAGACAATAACCAGATTGTAATACACACGAAATAGTTTATTCAATTTTGTACATACCGAAAGTACGGAACGCGGTATTACAGTACGTAGTGACGGAACGCGGTGTTACACTCGGTAGTGACGGAACGCAGTGTTACACTCGGTAGTGACGGAACGCGGTTTTACAATACGGTGACGGACGCAATATTTACAGCGGAAGGCGGTGCATGTGCACTCGGCGCGGTATTATGAAATGCGGTGACGGAACGCGGTATTACAATACGGTGACGGACGCGATATTTACAGCGGAAAGCGGGGCATGGGTGCCCGGCGCGGTATTACGAATTACAATACGGTGACGGACGCGGTATTTACAGCGGAAGGCGGGGCATGTGTGCCCGGCGCATGTATTACGAAATAACGCGATCTTTGGACTTGAGGAGTTCCGGGGCTACGGCGGCGAGAGTACTCGTCGCGAAGCCGAGCGTGCTCGACCCCGCTTAATCGCGGCCGTCGGGAGTGGCGTTGGATGAAAGTCGGGGACACCCGAGAGCCCTCGGTCGAGGCGCAGAGCGCTGAACCTCGTTTGGTGTGTCGCCCTAGGAGTCGGTAGGCTTCGTGGAGATAGCTGAAGGCTTGGGTCGGAGACGAAGTAAAGTCTCTCGCCGGATCGTCGGCTTATATATTCCGGCGTGGCGGGTCCGGTGGGAGGGAGGCCGATCTCCAGGCGAGCCGCGCGGGGGTACGCTTACGCGCGCTTGCCTTCGGCGCGGATCGGCTCCCTTTGGCGTTTGTCGGCGCCGTGCGGGGAAGGCACCGGTGCGGCGTTTTGCCCGCGCACAGGTGCATTTCGGATCGTTTAAAATAATGCAGGCGCACCGCGCCCTGTTCACGCCCGACGGAAGATCGGTCGGGCGGCATCCGGTGGGTGGTGGCCGGGAACGATGCTTGCGTAGGAGTGCATCGTTACACGCTTAATTTAAGTTTTTGTCGAAAATAATTCAATATGTACTTGGTGAATAGACATTCTATAAGAATGAAACAATGCATGAATATGAATGCCTACAGGGATTACACACCGCGCAATAGTTTATTCCAGATATTTTAGACATTGTTCTTAACAACGGTACAAAAATTACACTCATTGTAAATGGCATTAAAATTGTTCTTCAGCTTTGTAGATTAGTCTACTGTACCACGTTATGCTCTTACACAAGTTTTTCTTTAAAAAAATTGTGTTTTTTTTACATTAATTGATTCGTATTGTTTGCAAGAATAAAAAGTAAGGAATTTGAATTATAAATACTTAACAAAATATTATGTCACAATACTGTAACTTTCAACACTAGGAAAGAAAATCTAGTGTCTCCAACAAAACTGTTTAGTTAAGACGTTTTTTTAACAGCAACCAAATATCTTGCTTTCCGTAACAAAATATTTAGTTACTTATGCTAAATATATTTTTCTGATTTGTTCTGTAGACCAAATGATTTTGTTCTGAGACTTCACATACAAAAATTAAGCATTTTAGTTATTTTACCCGTAGAAACACTAGAAACTACATACTAATGACATTTTATTTTACATAAAAACTGAAATAATGTCTAATAAATACAATTTTATTTTTTTATTCATTAAAATGTAAACTTTATATATACTAACAAAATATTATAGTTGTTTTAGCAAAACTGCCTTGTCCTCATAACCGAATGATTTGGTATATTTTATGTATACAAGGGCGCCGTTATTCACAAATAGATGGCGTACTTGCTGCTGAGAAACAAAGGCTATACATTCGCCCGTGCGTTTCTGCCATTTCGTTTTTCTTCTGGCTATACGTGCCTACCGTTGTGAGTGTTGTGAGTATTCTAATATAACGTATTAATATACGTTATAACTTCATGTCTAGTGAGATCGTTTCGTGAACGCCGTGTACGGTAAAAACATCTTCGTTAGTATGAGTTTCATAGATAATGGATGCATTTGATATTTGAGGCTATATCACTGTGTGAAGAAATATTCGGTTCAGGGACCGTATTCCGTAATTGGCGTAACCGACTACCGACAATTGTCGGTGTCGTTAACGGTGTCTACGCAGCTTTTAAGGCTCGTCTACACGACAAGGCGTAAGACGGCGTAAGGGCGCAGACGCAGGCGCAAGAAGTTTGTTCCTGATCGTAGCGGCGCGGCGCAACGGAGCAGGAGAAATAAATTATTTTTATTTCCAACGCCTGCGCCCACGTTACGCCAACTGTTTTGTAGATTAAATTAACGGCTTGGGTCGCTCACGTATCATCGCCGGATGGCCGATGCTATCCGTGAAGAAACTTTTGTGCCAGAAGAAGTATCATCGCCGGCTTTACTTCTATATAGTGTGAACGTTGAAAACATGGAAGAAAGTTATAATGAGGAAGAAAGTAATGAAGCAATAGGGAATAACGTTTCGGAAGAACGTGCGATATATATCCGTACGTTCATTCACTTTGTGTGCCCCAATACACAACTGTACGTAAAAAGAAGCAAGGGCTACAGCAAGTGCCAAGATAAATCCCTCACTTGGGCAAGTATAGAAGCAGCAATGACACCAGCACTCACTGGTAAGTAAATGTGTGTCATATTTATAGGTTAGGAACTTGTTGCTAATAAAAAAAATTGTATTTTAATTATAATAAAATAGCAATTTATTAATTAAAAAATATATAAATATATAAAAAAATACAAAATTAAAATAAATATGAAAAATAATATATTTTTAAAAATTACTTTATTTTTATATTTAAAGTATTAGTAAAATATTTAATTTTAAAAATATAAAATTAATTAATTTTTTTATTAAAATAATATATAAAAAAATTATTTTAATGTAAATAAATTATAGAAAATTAAACAATTATATGGTCTGACTTCATTCTGTTTTCAGGTTTGCAAGCAGAAAAACTTTTCCATCGTCTCCGTGAAAAGTTTGGAAAAGAAAAAAAAGGTCACAATGTCAATACCAAAATCAGGAGCTGGGGCTGACACGTCTACCTACCAGTCTACTTGGATATTTTACAATGACCTTCTATTCCTTGCGGATCATATTATAGCCCGACAGTATGTATTATTCATGTTAACTGGGACCCTATTCTCGAATCGTTTTTATGACTCGCATGCGAAATTCAATGCTTTTCAAATAGAAAGTCGCATACAAAAATCATTAGGGCAGGCTCGAGAATACGATCCCTGAATCTAATCAGAAGTTAAAGAGTAATATGACTTTTCACAGAACAACTTCAAATTTTCAACGGCCTGCTGTTCGACCTGAGTTCTCAGCTGTTCGATCTTCGTCACCTGCTGTTCGACCCGAGTTCTCAGCTGTTCGATCTCCGTCATCTGCTGTTCAAGGTAGGCAATAATCCCCTGTTTTCAGCTTGTTTAAAATATCGGCTGTATTATCCGCAAATCAGCTAAATTCTCCTTTTTGCATTTTCTTTGTTTCTTAGGCAAACAATCTACACTTTCGCCTATATGGAATTCAGACCTTATTTGCTTGTCCTCATCTCCTTCATCTAGTAAGTCTTTCAAAAATTTTTTTCAACTAAATATTATTTTTGATTCAACATAATGATATTTCATTATTTATTATTGCATAGGTTTGGACTCAGACATCACTAATACAAGTGGAACCAACATATCCAATGAAACAGAAGGAAATAAATGTGCAATTCAGAAAGCATCAGAAGGTACCGCCTCAGTAACAAGTCTGAAAACCATGGCGGCCTCTGTTCAGCCGGCCAAAACAGTGCCTCCAAATGATCCTGTGAAGAAGAGGAAGCGGGATTCTGAGAAAACAAATGACGTACTTTTTCAGTCATCAAAAGATGTTTCATTTCTGGCTGCATCTCTGGGTGCAGCCCTTAAAAGATTTGGACCATCACAGCCAGTACAGTTAGCACCCCATCCTGGTGGCCCTAATATGTTATCAGATATAGAAGCAATGTTAGGTTTTGTAGCCGTTGCACTTAATAGAGTATCTGAGGAAGAACGGCTGTCATGTGTCATGGACATGGTAGCAGGTGTGAAAGACTACACTAAAAAACATTCAGGGGACTATGACTCTGAAACTCGTGTTGATACTTAAATGTATAAGCGTTGGTTTAATGCAGCTGTGATAGCCAAGTACTCAATTTAATTTGGAATCGCTAAGTTAAGATTAAAATGTATGCGTAAATTTGATTTTTTTGGTTTAGTTGTTCTATAATAATATTTTATTTGGTATCATATCAATATTTTGGTATAAATACCAAAATGTTTACTTTTATGTTATTTGAGGCTTTATTTTAATTTGTTTTGTTACACAAAAAAAAGACTGGTTTTTTTTATTTTATTAGCTGTGATAAATACCAAAGTATGTTCCTTTATATTAATTGAAGAATCAGTTTTATGTTTAATCATATTAAGGAGTGTAAAATGTTAAAATATGTTGTGGCCGCTATGCCACTTTTGTTTGGGCGTCGCGTGCCCTTCGCAGAGGAGATGCCGCAGCGTGAGAAGGATTGTCGAGTGAGCTGAGAGACAGATGTACGATAAATAGGTCGTTTATTCTATTGTCCTATATTACATATGTTGGTGTGTCAGTGTGCTGAGGGAGGCCCTGAGAAGGGCCGTGGAGGCGGCCCTGAAAAGGGCCGTTTGGGTTCTTCTTGTGCTGTGGCCCTGAGAAGGGCCGATTGGTTTCTTCTTCTCCTACTCTCGGAGGCGCTCACGCCAGATGATGCTCGGCTGCGTTTTAGTCCTACGGAAAGAGCTGTATTTCCGCCAAGCCGGCGGTGTCCCCGGTGGAGTGTGGGACTGCTCCGTCTCCTCGGTCTGTGTGGACTCCGACGCCAGTGCCGGTGGCTCGTCGGTCTGCGTCCCTTGTGAGGAGGTGACCTCCCACTCCGG
Source organism: Temnothorax curvispinosus (assembly GCF_003070985.1). NCBI lineage: Eukaryota > Metazoa > Arthropoda > Insecta > Hymenoptera > Formicidae > Temnothorax > Temnothorax curvispinosus. Next base: position 680 of record NW_020210858.1, on the reverse strand, counting down.
GTCAGTTTGTACCTCCTGAGTGTCGCGTGGAGGCTGGTGTTGCACGCCTCGGTGCACGCGCGCCGGAGGGATGGTCTGCGTACCCTGATGTGCCCGCTCGGTAGGTGATGGCGGCAGAGGCGACAGGAGTGGAGGCACTGTCCACGACAGTCGAGGAGAAGTGTAGCGCCGGGCTCTCACGTTCCACGTTGAGATGAGTATGCGTGGAAGACGAGTCAGTCGCACCGGCGAGAGCTGGAGCGGGACGAGCTTCCACGGTTGGCCTGGACGGTAGTCCAGGGGCCGCTGAGGGTGTCTCGGTGGCGGCAAACGAAGTGGCGCAGCTCGTCTCAGTGAAAAGACTTCTCCTGGTCTTGGCTGTGAGCCTGAGAGCAGTCGAAAGCTGCCTAGGCCGTCGCCGTGTGGCCTTTTATTCTTCCCTGACTGGAAATGAAACGCGAGAAAGTCTGCCACCTGTTGGCGGCCCTCTCGTATAGCTTCGCGGGCCGCAGTCTGGCCCACGCGCTCGGCGCGTGATCGGTTGACGCGCGCGCGGCGCGCGTACCGTTCCGATTGTGTGGTCGGGAGACTGCCACATATGTTATAATATTAAAGGTAAAATGTTATAATATGTTCTAAAGGTATAATATGTTCTAATACAGTAATTCAAAATAAATAAAAACACAATTATAATTATAATT
>NW_020210857.1:0-2481 GCF_003070985.1 Temnothorax curvispinosus | reverse complement strand
TCCGATCTTAAGTAAAACTGTATTACTCACTTATCAACCTAACGACATTAGCATCAGTATATTGAATTAATTATTAATGTTAATGATGAAATATTAATATTCTGAAATAAATGTATATATATATATATATTGCATATATTATATATATAATTTATATTAATTTTTGTATAAAATATTTTGTTCCGTGTAAAATAAAATAATAGAAATAATTAAATAACAATGTATAATAACTTTGATCGACTATGATCCAGCTTTCTTCGTAAGAGAAAAATAAGGCATCCCTCGTTTGTCACGTTTACTTTATACAATGTATTTTCATACCTTGTTACTTTGGCTTCTGTTTTAACCAATCAATGTTGAAGTCTATTAAAATTGAATGTTTTGCATAATATTAACATTGTATAATTTTTCCAACAAAAATTCGTTCAAATATAGCCAGTTATGCAGCATCTGAAAATTAAATTAATCGGGGCGAGGGAAGAGATTTTACTACTCCAATAAATTTGTGTTGGAAAAATTATGTGCTAAATTTAAGGGGGAACATATGAATAAATCGCAAGAAAAAAGAAATTCGGGAATTTTTATCTTGGAAACTATTAATTTGATTCGATCCGGGTCTTTTTATTTAAAAGTATCTACATTGAAGCACGTTCACAAATTTTTTTAAGGGAATTCATTTCCTCGGAACGCTGTTCTCGTGGCCGACGTAAAATGTAACACGGTTCACGGTTCCCAGAATATCTCGAGAACAGCTGGATCGATTTGCTTTAATACACAATATTTTACGATAGTTTTTCTCGTTTCCATCGGGAGATTTTTTTTTACTTAACTGTTTTTTTATCAGACTATAAAAGTTGAAAATTTGGGTCGAAAAATGAATGTGACCTTAATAGTCTGATAAAAAAAACTAGTTGAGTAAAAAAAATTCTCCCGATGGAAACGAGAAAAACTATCGTAAAACATTGTGTATAAATTTGAAGCAAATCGGTCCAGCCGTTCTCGAGATATTCTGGAAACCGTGAACCGTGTCACATTTTACGCCGGCCACGAGAACAGCGCTCCGAGGGAATGAATTCCCTTAAAAAAATTTGTGAGCGTGCCTCAATGTAGATACTTTTAAATAAAAAAAAAACCGGATTGAATCAAATTATTAGTTTCCAAGATAAAAGTTTCCGAATTTCACCTTTTTTTCTTGCGGTCTACTCATATGTTCCCCCTTAATTATTATAATATTCGCGCACCACCAACCACGCCTTGCTTTTATTTAGCCCGCTATCTATATTTGATAAATATATTAAGTATAATAAGATAACTCGATAACTTTATTAATATCAAAAAATTTTTGATATTATTAATATTAGAGAAAATCAATAACTTTATTAATATTTATATAATAACTTTATTGATATAACATTAATATAATTATCGTATTTGTATTATCTTTACAGAAGATTATAGAAGGTGTTCAAAATAACTGCCATTTTCTTCCGCACATAACGCGATTCTCCGCATTATGCTTTCTCGCACTTTCGATAACATTACGGGTGTAATTTCTTGACAGGCTGCTTCTATTTTTGTATAAACTCGTTTCTACAAGGTGGCAGTGTCTCATAAACCTGATCTCGTATGTAACCCCATACAAAAAAGTCCATAGGTGTTAGGTCAGGAGAGCGTGGGGGCCATTCATGCAGAGTGCTATGGATGCCTATCCATCTGTTAGGAAATCTTTGACGTAATATATTACGAGCGAGAAGCGATGTATGAGCAGGATGGCCATCTTGTTGAAAGATAATATTTGGTAATACAGCCAATGGAACATCTTCTAATAAATTAGGTAGTATTTCCTCCAGGAAAGCAGAATAAACTTCTGCTGTGACATTAATATTTTCCGGAAAGAAGTACGGCCCGATAACTTGATTATCTAAAATTCCGATCCAGACATTAATATGGAATTGGCCCTGAATGTGTGTTTCTTTTCGGCAATGAGGATTTTCCTCCGTATAATGATGTTCATTATGTCTGTTTATGCGCCCATCACTGCGGAAAGTGCATTCATCTGTCCAGAGAATTCTCCTCAAGAATTGATCATTAGCAATGTTGTTTATGTCAACCTGGTACAAAAGTACAAATTTGATTGCTACGATTTTGTAGATATTTGAAATCAAAATGGCAAGAAAATTTTTAAATTATAAACTTGTGGCAATTGTCCTACGATAAATCGATATCTTTAATATTACAATTCTTTAATGATTCTCAAAGCTGACAAAAATAAAAGATTTTAAAAATATTTTATAAAAAAATTAAATTAAATTAAAATTATGTCAACATCATAAAAATTGAATGAATTAAAATTATGTCAAAACATCATAAAAATTGAATGAATTAAAATTATGTCGACACATCATAAAAATTCGGAATTATTTTTACGTATCGACTGTTTATTATACACCGTCGACCTAGTAATCCATCTTATAGTTGTTA
>NW_020210856.1:0-1607 GCF_003070985.1 Temnothorax curvispinosus | reverse complement strand
AAATCGGTAGCAAGCCGAATCGTTCCACGATAATGGCGGCACACGATAAAATCCCACTTCTGAACTGTAATAATTATCGTTTGTTGACGCACCGATTTTTAACGGTACTGACCGCGAGTTAGTTTCACGGGGATGTGTCAGGAATGGATGTAAGATAGGTAAGAGACAATAATTCTTTATATATGTGGAAAGGGTAATTTATTCCACGTGAGAAGCAGCAAGACGTCTACTCGGTCCGACGTCTGTGCAACGACTGACTCGTCTTCTTTGCTCTCCGCCAATCCGGGCGCTTCTTCATGCGCAGAGCGCTACGGCGCATATCAGTATCTCAAGCGACCAATCATATTCTTACAGCCTACTCAAGCACGGCGCGACATTAATCTTACAAAAACATGTCTTTAATAAATTATTTAAAATAGTGTAAACGTTTATTGAAAGAAGCATATTTATAATTATTTAAGATTTAATAACGATATTGCTATCGTAGAGGAAAGACGGAGGGAAAGATAGAGGGATATAAAAGAATTTGTTTACAGAGTAAGTGAATATTAATTATAATTAAACGAAATTACAGAATGGTTTTTAACTCTATCAATTAAAAAAAAAAACAGGCCGATATCTCAATATTTGCGGAAGTTAGAGCAACCACGGACATTTTTAAAAAAATTCAAAATTAAAAAAAAAACCCTTTTACCAATCATTGCCAAATTCAATACCAATCTTCCTTGAATGATACTCTATTAATTAATTTAAAAAAAATATTATGTAAATATCTATATCTATAAAATAGAATGTCTGTATGTATAAATGTATGTATGTCTGTTCTTTATACACTCTTAAACTATTCAATCAAATTTTTACCAAAAGTATATAAAATAATCCGATTCGCCTCAATCTACCCTAAGTTATTTGATGGATAGCCAATCCTCAAAACCGATCCTCAAAAAATTTAAATTCGACGTTTTTGAACATAAGCAACACATTGGCATCGAAAACTCAAAAAACAATTTTTACTTCGGTTTTTCCTACCCTTATTTTCATACATAATTTTTTTAAGTTCAGTCGATTAGACAGCTTTATATACGATCAAAATTATGGACCTTTGATCGCGTATAAAGCTGGGTCTAATCAACCAATGGCATCGAAAACTCAAAAAACAATTTTTACTTTGGTCTTTTCTACCCCTGTTTTATATATAATTCTTTTAAATTCGGTTGATTAGACTTAGCTTTATATGCGATCAAAATTATGGACCTTTGAGCGCGTATAAAGCTGGGTCTAATCAACCAAATCTTAAAAAATTATATATGAAATAGGGGTAGAAAAGACTAAAAAATATAATAAAATTAGAAATAGATCGATATCTCCAAATTTACGGAAGTTAGAGCAACCACAGACATTTCTAAAAAAATTTAAAATTTTTTAAAAAAAGAACTCCTTTTTTTACCGATCGTCGCCAAATTCAATACCAACTTTCCTTGAACGAGACTTTATCGATTAAAAAAAAAACAGCCCGATATCTCAATATTTGCGGAAATTAGAGCAACCACAACATCAAAGGTGCACATACATACATACATACATACATACACACACACATACAGACA
>NW_020210855.1:0-3815 GCF_003070985.1 Temnothorax curvispinosus | reverse complement strand
TCATGCAACGTGATTAAGTAGAAATATTTTTTTTGATCAATAAAGTATTCTGTCATAAAATACACTGAAGGGTTTAGTCGAGACTCGTTTTTAGGCAGACCAATGTATTGAATGTTTGTCCAAATATGCATAGCAGTAAATGCACCTGTGCCATATGTACCAAGCACTGAGAGAAATTTTGTAAAATTAAACACATACACACACACACACACACACACATATATGTATCAAACATTCAGTCGCCTTTTAATTTTTTATATTGTGGATATTTTTAAACATACAGAAGACTCGACTATTATGTCTTACGTATAATTGCAGTTGTGTAACGTTTCGCCTTGTTTCCGTATTTTTTTAGAATAGCGATTTCTTTCTCATCTCTTAGCTCGTTACATACACCTTGAAGCCGATCCAGCGAACTCTTTATCTGTCAATAATATTATGTTTTTTTTTTTTTTTTTTTTTTTTTAAGGAGGGTGACTATTCTGGGCCCTTTTTTAGACAAATAAAATAAGGTTTATTTAAATGCTTATGTTAGAAGATTAACGTAACCAGTAGTTTAAGTTTGCAGCTAATGCAGGAGAGGAACATTAGAATATAGCTTGAGTATAGGACACTATTTTGCGTACCCATCACTCAAATCACCACTTTTTACGTTTGCAGTCATGTCATCCAAGAAGCTTGCTAGCAGCGAAATAAGCAAGGAATGTCTACCATATTCCGAACACCATGATATTGTTATAACGTGGACGCAATAATCCACTGTGCGAAGACTATTCTTACAATGACAGTAGTATCCTTTAATGGCATCTGCGGCTTTATTCGGTTCTTATATCCGATTAAGATATAAACCAAGTACTTTGTACTTCCATAATAACGTGTCGAATTTGAACGGGATCATTATCTCCTGTCAGTAGGTTATATTTTTAAATGCGCGTGCGCGTTCAACATAAATACACACTAATAGAGTTTTTTATTGAGAAAACTAGTGCAACACTGGTGCACACTGAGTGTAATTTTATTATTCTAATGTAAAAATTAGTTTACATATTTTCAGTGTTTAATGTTTTATTGACAGAAATTTGTCAAGTTAAACACATCAGTAGCACTAAACACATTAAACACTAAAAATATGTGTGCATCAGCGTGCACCAGTGTGCACGAGCAGTGTAGCACTAGTTTTTCCAGTAGAAAACGCTATTAGAGTTTGTACATGCCGTTTGCTCGTACGTGTTTATCACAATACATTGTTTTGAGTGAACCTGCACGGACAGCTAAGTACATGTATCACACGCTCGTTTTATTTCGCCTCCACGTATGGCCCCAGAGGAGGACATCACTACAGGGAATTTGTCACAAAAATCCGAAATATCTCTGTCTTTCTTTGACATGACGGCGAAATAACATAAAGCATCCAAGAACTTATCCGAATCAAGACAAGCATGCAACAAACATGCACCATTATGCAGTTGATAGAACCCAATGGAATCTAAATCTATAGGATAATATAAAAAATATATCGTAAATCAAATTAAAAAAAGGCAAAGATCATGTTTCCTAACAAATCTAATAAATCCTCTCTTGCACATTTTGCAGAAAAACTCGTATATAGCATTGGATCAGGACTTAATGACAAATAATATTTAAACCCTATAGAAAAGGGCTCAGAAATTACCAAAAATAGTCATGCTTCTTTCAAAATGCTTATAGTCAAACTTCTGCATTCTTGATTAGAACGGAATTATTTATGTTATTTTTTTAAATACTCTTTACATTATAATTATAATAGAAGTAGAGTCCTTCAAATCATGAAGAACTGAAAGGAAATTAAGAATAACTGGATAAATTTAATCCTAATAGGTAAGGAATATAAAAATCCGACAGTTTTACATTCGATAATTCTGTTTATCACTAATGCATATATGATTGATAACACTCTTACAGTATCGACATTAATCCAAAACGAATTGTATTTGATCACAAAGCATATAAAGTAGAACGTAGTAGAAATAATCTCGAGAATATGTTTTGGAGTACATTTTGACGTCAAGACTGTGGTAAACTGCAAGAAATAATTTTCAATAAATAAATTAGCCACGTCAAGAAAGCAACAGTAGATTGTCTGATTAGCAAACTGTAATTTCTTTATTCTCCGTTACTTTATATACTATGTACAATAAATTAGTAAAAAGAGCAGGTAATTAATTTTCGGATATAATTGTATCACAATAATATTATTTTAATAAGATAAAATATTATCCAATATAGTTTGAAATTTGATATATGTAATTAAAATAACGCTTATACAATATTTGCTTATTTCATAATAATAATATTAAAATCATAACATACTTGGAACATAATGAAAGTTATCAGAATTCCAAGGAATAAAATTGACTGAAGTTCAACGACTCGCGATCGTTGGTAAGGCCACAAACCAACGGCAAGCAGCAGGATTCGATTGACGTTAAAATGTCGAGTTTCGAGACAAATCATCTCTTCGTGAGCACAGAGATGTATGTATTTGACAGAAAAGCAGTGGACGGATATCTCCTCCCTCTCTTTTCTCTTGATTGATGGTAGATTTGCCTAAGCAATGCTAAGTATTAGTATATCAGCTTCAAATTAGTAAATTATGTTAATGTTAGTATACTTAGTAAAATAGATAATGTCATCAAAAATAATTTTTTCTCCAGCGAGAATAATTTTACTCATATACACTCACCCGCAAAAAATTCTGGCTACTTCAAATCAACGTTAAAAAACACCTAATTCAAAGTTACATATCTTGTGAGAAATAATCGCAGAATGATGGTTTAAAACTTTTTAAAGCGTTTTAAAGCTTGAGTGCTTTCAAATGCTTCGAGACTTGTTTCTCTGCGAAGATTTTACTACAAACGACGCTAATTTAAAATTTAAAACATTGCAAAATTGAAGAATAAACTTCAACTTTTATAGCGTGCACGTGGAGAACGAAATTTACTCTCCAAATTTTATTGATTATATCGTAAAATTTAACATCTTTTCTTTAAAAATTTTTTTAAACATTACGCTATAATTTTTTCACTGAATTATAACAATCTGAAGTGAATAGTGCATTTTCTAGTCCTTTCTCTGAAAATTTGTATTCTATCGCCGATATTCGTATCTTTTGATTTTTTATTAAAACTGCTCCGTTGGCAAAATGGTGCAAATGACAAACTGCAATGTTCATACAAGAATGGCAAACAGCGAGGTACTTACCTCCGCTGTGACACACACACGCACAAACATTGAAGCACGCGCCCGTTATCTCACTATAGTAGGAAAATCATTTATACGTTCCACTACCAGAAAACGTTCCTGGACGTGAAATGCGGTACATTTCATAGCATATGCAAGTTCTTCTACTGCCCAACGACGTGACTCAACTACGGTTTGATTTTGTAACTCTTAACGACAGTTTTGTTACCGTTATATTGTTTTTGCGCTGCTTTTTTACCATGTATAATATTTGCGCAACAACGATATAACGATAACGAAACTGTCGTTAAGAGTTACAGAATCAGCTTGCTAGACATGTAGTTGTCGACAGCTATTATGTTTGCTGCGATTTAAATAGAAAGCAAAGGAAAACAAGGAAGCATTGCACTTGCAACAATAAGGGAGTGTGTGATAAGCATTCCATATGCAAGTTAACGTGCTATTACTCTATCCAAGTTTTCTTATAATTATCCTAAACTTTGTACTATATTTTTACATTTTGCAATAGAATAGAAATAAAATATGAACAAAAATAAACACAAATAAAATTTATTTAGAAAAAATAAATGTATAAA
>NW_020210853.1:0-7646 GCF_003070985.1 Temnothorax curvispinosus | reverse complement strand
TCGTGCGACAATCAAATGGACATAAGTTTCCGTAAGAGATTTGATCCAGTCGAGCTGCAAGAGCAAGTGAAGATATTCACGCGAATGATGAAGGAGTATCACGGCCCAGACTTTCTCAAACCCGATACGAGCATAAAACAAATGATCGAACTAACTCGACAGATGGTCGACGGAATAACCCGAGATCGCAGAACCAAGGGACAGATCCGAGATGAATCTCCATTCGTTAAAGACGAACCGAAGAAGAAGCACAAACGATCATTGCGTCGATTCGGGAGGAAAGTGAGAAGAGCTTTGTTCCGAGATCCCCGAGATGCAGTTAAAAAGGCGTTGTTTCAAGAGAATGACGGGGAGCCGAGCGTCCCAAAAGTCAAAAATGACGGGGAGCCAAACGCTCCGAAATTCAGAGATGACAGGGAGCCGAACATCCGGAAGACCAAGGATGACGGGGAGCAGATCATCAAGGAAGAATCAGCGAAAGCGGTGAATGCCGTGTACGTCAACACAGACGATAGTGACTATGTGCCACCGAGTCCTGAAATAGTGTCGAGAAAATCGAAGCCGCGAGTGAACCGAAACGAGGTGAGCTACCGCGAAACCGACAGTGATAACGGATCCGTGACAATCGTTGGTCCGACGAACGAAGTGACACCGAAAAGTGATGAAAGTCGCGAACGATCGAGTGAGTACACGGGAAAACGCGTGAAATTCGACGATAAAATCGCGTCGCGTGATGAATCGCGTCAAGTGAACCGGCCAATGCGAGCAAAGACAGTGACGCGAAGTACGACCGACGAGGAGTCCGAATACGAAAGCTCGGGCAAGCGGAAGGACAACGGGGAGCAAGAGGAGTATATTGACGTCGAACGGGTCAGCAATGACGGGGAGCCGGCAGAATTCACCGACGATGACAGGCACAACGTGGACAAGGAGTCCGAAGAAGCGGAAGGTAGCGAGAACGACGAAGAGGTCGACGTGATCAACACGCTATGGATCAATGGGATATCCCGAAGCACGAACGGACGCAAATTAAGATTAAACTCCGCGCGAGACGAAACTCCAAGCGCAGAGTTGACGGGGAGCATGCGACCGCGCGCTTCGGAGGCAAGTTCGGAAACGATCCAACGGGCATGCTCGATGGAGAAGATACCGACTGAGGGAACGAAGGCGACGATCGGTAACGTGAGACGCCCAAACCATAATGACCTGCAGAGGCAATGGGCCAGAGGATCATCCCTCGGACCCGGTACACGCGTTCATAAGGTGGACGCCAAGGAAATGCCAAGTTCTTGGACGAAACCATCTACTCCAGGGACAACCAGGCTGAATCGTCATCCGAGGACCTGGGACACAGCTCCAGGGGGTGCGCGCTATGACCCGGTGAAAATCCCTGGAAAACGGAATTTCTCCAGGGAAAAAGAGGTCCGACGGTCTTACCAGGACCTGGGACACCCTCCCAGGCGGTCGGCGCCATTGTCCGACAAAATCCGGGCGAAACACATTTTCGCCAGGAACTTATCGATCCGACGGTTTTACCAGGACCTGGGACACCCTCCCAGGGGGTCGGCGCCATTGTCCGGCAAAATCCGGGCGAAACACACTTTCGCCAGGAACTTACCCATCCGACGGTCTTACCAGGACCTGGGACACCCTTCCAGGGGGTCGGCGCCATTGTCCGGCAAAATCCGGGCGAAACGTACTTTCGCCAGGAACTTACCTATCCGAAGGCCTTACCAGGACCTGGGCAGCGATCATGAAACTTCGAGCGGAACTTTTCACTTTTCACGATTCCGCTTGTCCAGATTCCGCGTGAATTTTTTCATGAATTTCAGAGGCATTACGAGCGATTATGTATTGAGATATATGAAAAGTGAAATCACTGAATATATGGTAACATCAGGTAAAGAAAATTACAAAGAAATTACTAGTATCTTAAACCGCGAATCGCCGATATTTCAAGAAAAATATATGTAGTAAAGTAAGTAGCTGCAAACATGAATGTGACAATAAAACAGAAAGAAATATTGTTAAATAATTTGAAAAATTATGCGGATTTAGTGAAAGGTCGAATAGACCGAAAAAGTGAAAGCAAACGGAAAATGGTAAATTAAAAGTACTATTATAATTATCTATTAATTATGTGTCAAAGATATATGTATACATGTGATAGAGGTTATTTAACTCGTATAACTTATTATTAATGTGTTTAGAATGATATGTGGAATATCGTGTGTACATCGAAAGCAAATGATGGCACATGCAAACGTAACGGCTCGGCAACTTATCTCAATCATCGACGTTACAGCCAGCCGTATGTATGTGCTTCGTGTTGAACGTACTGTATATCGCTGTACGAAAATTATAAATATTATAACGTTTAAACGCGCGGTCTAGCCGTGTTTCTCTATACGCGAGTAACCGGCGCTTTTGTGTATCGTACTTACAATTACAACTCTTACTAACACTCTCACGTACGAACCGCCCTGAAGAGCCTTTCTCCGTTTGCAGAGTATTCTCATAGATGTGTTTACAATTCTTTTTACGTTGGCACGTCTCAGTCGCGTCTGTAGTTATTATAAAGATTGTTGACATATATAGTGTTGAATATGTACCTAACTAATATATATTTTATAATAAACTTTTTCTGAAAAGCGAAATCTGTACGTTTTCTGTCACGTAGCGTATTTAAGGATAAAAAAGATAAATTAACTTGACGAAATAATTTATGATTGAAACAATATATTTGAAACATTGAAATTGTACATTTTAAAACAAAAAGTTTTGTCGGGGACGCGTACTTGCGCAAAATAATAAATGCAACTCGTCGATGATAAATAAACATGTATCACGTTTGCAAAATTAATTAGTCTATTAATAATTAGTCTATATACTATGCATATATTATCTTTATGAAAATATCAAAAGATGATTCGTCTTGAAACAATAATCACTCGCTCCATGTCTCCATGTCTTCTTCTTCTTCTTCTTCTTGGTTTTTTTCCGCGATCTTTCGTGAGAACAAAGCTGTTTTTTTAATCGCAGTTTTTCAGCCTTCCTCGCGTATTTGTGTCGATCAAGGAATCAAAAATGGATGTATTTATTCAGTCCTGAAATTAAATTATAGGCAACGTATATATTTGGAAAAAAAAACCCTAAAACAATATTAAATATCATAATCTTTAAAATTGATCTCACTTACCGACGACGACAACGACGCTTCGCCGGAAAACATGGCTCTGACAATTCATTAGACGGCAACGGCAGTGACAACGACATATCGATGACGGTTTCTGATTGGGAAGAGACGGATATTGAACGGATCGGCCGCTCCGCATCTGCATCTTTATCTGGATTTCTGTGAAAATATACCACAAATTAATTATTCATGCATCTGTACACGCACATGCAAAACATCTTTGTGCGTAAACATATATATACGCATGCCTACACACACAAAAGTGTGAGCGTGTACGTCGTTAAATACTCACGCATCATCATCCTTTGTCCTCGAGTCCGACGATAGAAAATCCTCATTATAATACGTCAACGTTGACACGCTGCTACTTAGTATTTCTGCTTGCATTTCTGTGTAAAAAAATTTTTTTTAAATTATTTTAAATCGCACAATATATGCGCTTACCGATAAAATTAATATTCTAGCGTGTATATGTATATCTGTACGTATACAACGAAGCGTGTAACGTCGCACAATCTTTGATGCTCCAAACATGCTGCTGTTCTTACCTTGATCATGGCACGAAGAGCATCTTTTAGCACCGATCATTCTCGTACTATCATTGTTGCTATTATCGCTCAATTCTATGCCACACCAAGGGCAAATCTTTTCACTGCGTATTGAACTTGGGCTCTTTCGATTCGAGCATGAATTTTCTCGTTGTTGCTCCTGCTCCTGCTGCTGTTGCTCTTGCTCCTGCTGATGCTGCTCCTGCTCCATCTGTAAAAAACCAATTTTATAAGATTAATTTTCCAGTTTAATCGCTTTGCAAACACATGTTGAGAAAAAAGTGATGAAATACTTTTTTTTTTCTTTTTCCAGTTATCCGAGAATCTGACTCGTTTGATTTATCGCAACGCAAAAAGAACAAATGTATTGGTAAAATAAAAATAAATAAAACACACGACCGTGATAAATACGCGATACTTGGATGCCCAATTTTTGGCGAAGGAACCGAATATATATAGAGATGAAAATTTCTGCTTTATACGCATTATGTATAATAAAATCTGATTGAAATAATCATCAAATTAATTTATTTCTTCACCAAGATTCGTTTGCGACAGAGATTAAGGGGATGCTAAAGTGATTCAATTACCGACAATTACAGTTAAAGATCTAATTTTGAAACAGCTTTATAAATCGGAAAATCCTTTTACAGGAGTAAAGTATAGGTACTAATGAAAAGTGGAAATGTAAAATAATTAATAATAATTGAAAAAAATTAAAAATGTTGTTACCTCATTTTCAATATAAACAGTTGTATAAGTAATATGTACGAAATGAAGTGTTTCCACCCTTCAGAAAACGTGCACAAACAATAACGTACCTTTGAAATTGAGATTGAAAGTCTGAAATAAAAATGAGACGTTCGAAAAAATTATAATCTATAACCACGTCTATCCTTGTCTATCATCATTGTCTATACCAGAGAGAAATCTGAGAGAGGCCATCCCGACGTTTTTTCTGTCAATTTTTGTGTGCCCAATTTTCCGACGCGCCGCCTGAGAAAGTGCGCCTCAACTACGTTGTTTTGCTCGGTAACCGCACATGGTTTGCGTCCATGCTAATGGTTCGTGTCCGAACTAGTCAGTTAGTGGGGATATGCTGCGGCCGCGACGTCTATTAAGGAGGTTCTACAGATACTCTCTAGTCAGTTGAGAGATGAAGAGAAAATCTTCAAATTCATCGGTTCTAAGTATTCATAAAATATTTTCGTGAATTTTGATGACGTTAGAGCTTATATCATACTCATATTAGTCGAAGCGAGGAATAATTAAAAATATCGTGTAAGTGCTCCTTTGACTCTGGCGGCTTATAATGGAAAAAAATGTGGTAACGTCGCGAACTTGACAGTTCTGCTCATATGACCACGGTTATTTCACAATTTCACATAATTCTAGAGCGAGTATTCTCCGTAAGCGCTCGTAAACGTTAGGTGCTTAAGTTTGAGGTGCTGTCATACTATGGTGCTGTACTGGCTGTACACTTTTCGCGCGGGTGCAGTCGCTGCGACATTGCCAAATCTCCCTTGTTATTCGAAGCACGCTACGTGAACTGTGATATGGCCTGTTTCAATAGCCAATATCACAAAATTTTACGCGATAACCCTTGTTTTTCTCGATATTTCTGAAAAGCTTAGATTAAGATCTATAAGAGCTCCGTTTTTTGAGCTTTGGTGGGTCGCCTTTATATAATTAATATCTCGTTTCCTGTCTCCAAGAGCCCCTCTGCCATATGTAGTTTATGTTAAAAACTGTGATTTCAAAATTCATTTTTGCAAATTTTTACACGGTAAACCGATGCTAAAATTTTTCGAGCATTTTTCTTGCATCTCAATTTACACGTCCATAAAGTTTTTTCCAATTTTTAGATACATCCATTATCTGTAGAACCTCCTTAAGCTGACACAGCCAATTCAGCACAATCGAATAAAATTTATACAGAAATTTAGTGCTCTTTTGTTGCTAATTTGTTGCTCAATTCCCAATTTTGTTGCTCCAGCCGTTTCGGAGAAAATAATGACTGTGCTAACTTATGTTTAAAATTAGCACAGCCATTCAAAAAATTATGTTAAATAAAAAAATAGAACATATTCTTTTAGTACTTTTTTGTTGCTAATTTATTGCTCTATTCCCGATTTTTTAATTTCATTTTTAAATTCTGGAAACTACCCCCAAAGCTATTTCTCCTTAAAAACGATACTCTAAAATTGCAAATTAGTCAGATATTAATTAATTATGTTCAAGATTAGTTAATTACGTTTTACTGATTTTATTGCCAACCATTTGCATTAATTCCGATTTTGTTGCTTCACCCTTAATGCTTAAAAACCACTCTTATAGCTTATCCTACACCAGCACAACACCTTAAAATTGTAAATTAAACAGATTTCCGAATTGATTATACATCCCTGATTTTGTTGCTCGCTATTTTTAACAAATCCGATTTTGTTGCTCCACCCTTAATGCTTAAATAAACCACCCTTAGCTTATCCTACAGCAGCACAACATCTTAAAATTGTAAATTAAACAGATTTCCAAAGTGATTATGCATCTCTGATTTTGTTGCTTGTTATTTTTAACAAATCCGATTTTGTTGCTCCACTCTTAATGCTTAAAAACCACCCCCAGCTTACTCTATACCAGCAACAACGCCTTGTTTGAAATCAAAGTTTTATCACTACATGTAATTTTGTGCTCTGTGAGCCGTGGCCTGAAAACCATTTCCCCTCTATAGAACATGAATAATTAATTAATACTAATTCTTGTTTACAACAACCTAATAAGTTTGTTGGGCATATTTTAATCAAATTTTTGTATTGCTACAACAAAATTTTGATTCGTGCAATGAGACATTTTTCCTAGTGATACAGTCGACAAGCTTATCAGAGAATATTGTAGTGCGACGTTACACACGATAATACAAACAACGACAATTTGTACACAATAAACTTTAGAAAACGCAAACGCACATGATAGCACTCACAGAAATAAGATTTGACTGTACGGGTAATTTGGTGAAAATAAAAGTTTTCTAAAATTTATATTCATCATTTTTATTTGTATTTGTTATTATACGTATTTCAATCGTGTAAATTTCCTAAACGTTGCGTGTCATCAATCGTCGTATTCAACGATATAAATACACTAAATTAAACGCGAATAAAATTTAATTGTAATTATCGCGATTAAATTTCATCCGCACTTTTTTTTCCCGAATGATAACGGAGATAAATTGTCATTTATTCCATCGATCAAAAACTCAAAATCAACAGCTTGATGACCATTTGGACTTTTTGGTAATCTTCAACAATGCACAAAGACGCAAGCACTGAAAAAATTTAAATAGTATGCCGGCATATCGATTTGGAGAAAAAAGTTTGCGGCAAAAATTGAACCGAGATTACGAAATGACACGTAGCCCAGTAAAATGACTCGAAATTTGTCGATTTGGAGGAAATAATACTGACTGAGCTGAAACTTTGTAAACAAGCTTGTTTTAGGATACTATTCAACATATTAAAAGTCCCCACGTGTAAACGCTACGTTGCGGGCAGGGAAGGGTCCAAAAGGTTCAAAAAATCAGTTTTTTGCAAATAACTTGGAAAATATCAACTTTACGGAAATTTATGTAGATATCAAAATTGTAGCTTACAAAATTCCGCACAATTTCATTTTTTATTCAAGTCTGTACGACCAAATGGAGCAGAGATAGAATTTTTTTAAACACCGGTAGTTTTGCGATGCAACAAAAACGCGTACGCGCGTCGCGCATTTTTCGCTAATATCTCGAAAATGGACTCTCGAATCGAAAAATGTTTTAAATAAAAGTTGTAGAGAATCTAATTACGAACAATTTCATGTTTTATTCATTTCTGTACAGTGAAAAATCGAGGAAATATAAATTT
>NW_020210852.1:0-2573 GCF_003070985.1 Temnothorax curvispinosus | reverse complement strand
ACAATCTTCGCGATGTAATCCGCCATTTTTTCATCCGGATCCATCTTCGCGTTTATAAATTGATTTAACAATACCTGAACCGACTGGTCACTCTTCTCTGCATGGATAGTTTTGAGACGCCCCCACATTTCAGCAGCCGTTCTGCAGTCCGTCAGGTAACGGAGTTGATCCAGTTCAAGGCCACGCATGAGGAAGGCCTGTGCTTCTGCATCCTTCTGTTCTCATGCGGCAATGTCCGTGGTGGCTGTCGGCCGCGGCGTCGATCCATCAATATACTTTCGGAGTTTGTTCTCCAGCATGTATATCTCCATTTGACGTTTCCAGAGTTGAAAATTCTGTCCATTGAAGCGGTGAATGTGATACAGCTTGGTCTCAGCCATATTTCAGCACCAGCGTCACGTTCAGCAGCTTACACAGAGTCTTCACTCACAGTTTTCGTTTTCACTACCTCTCACCCTTTTCTTTCTCTTCTCTATAGCCTCCTGAACGCGTCGTCAGGGTCTGAGCCCATAACCTGTTGTTAATATTAGCCGACGATACAGGCAGGATGGTGATGAGAGACGGTAGGTAGGTAGATAGAGCGACAAGTATAATATAACTCGTGCCTTTATTCAAAGAGCGAACGGAACGTCAGAGTCGTTCGAGAGCGTTAGAGTGTGCGACCGGTGAAGCGGTATGTTCCCCACTTTCCCCAAAAGCACACGCATCTTGACGTGCTGATCAGTTATAGAGCACGTGACAAATACCTGAGTCCAACGAACGCGAAATATGAATTGCTTATTACAACAATATATTCATACATTCATACGTTATACGACATACATACGTTACATACATATACTATTGCATACGTTATACTATACATACGTACGACATACATACGTTATACTATTACATACATATACTACTACATACGTTATACTATACATACTATACATACGTTATACATACGTTATACATACGTTATACTATTACATTTTATACATTTTATACATACGTTACAAAGGTATTCGATAATGTCCCCACGGTAACGTATCAGTCGAATCAGGTATAATGTATCGCTTGTCATCGTACAGACTCAGAGCGATTTTCGTTTCGGACACGGTGTACACCTCGTGTCGTTCGGACCTTATGCAAGCCTGCTGTCGCGTCATTTCAATTTCGTCTCACAGACACCTCGGGTGCGTTCTTTTTGGGCGCTCACGCGCTCACACGCGCTGTAAGCATCGCTCTATCTTCGTTTGATATTCGATGTGCAACGAAGATAGAATGATGCTTACAGCGCGTGTGAGCGCGTGAGCGCCCAAAAGGAACGCAGCCCTCGTGTAATCGTCGAACGTCATCGACCTGGTTACAACGTTACTCTTAACACCTTTAGCCTTTTTCGAATCTTTTTCACCGTCGACTCGAAAGGCGTACATCTTCGCTCTGAGTCCGACGAATTCGGTCATGATCACACCGTTGTTTTCGTCTTTCATCAAGCCCGGAATTTTTTTATTGGCGAGTGGGATACCGTACGCGTTGTCGATCGCGTAATAGCTCGTGTCGAATTTAGCGATATGGCGTTTCATGTTCTTGTACACATCCTCGCACTTTACGTGATATATCAGACTGTCCGTATCGGTGTACATAATTCTACACATGTCGCCATACAGGGGAGACATGTACTCGTGATGAAATTCGTACAAACAGACTTTTGATACGTCGAGAATGTGCATATGCCGACATAAATAGGTTTGTAAAATTCAACCTCGAATTTTCGGAGTTCAACAGCTATTAGATTTTCCGAAAAAACGCTCTTGCTGTGAAAATTTGGTTTCGAGATCAGTGCCTCCGTGCCGTATCTACCGTTCCACTTTGTTAATAATTTTACATCAACGTGATTTCGAACGTTCTCCATCGTTTTCCCGAAAACCGTGTTCTTCATCAATTTATATAAATTTTTCTCGAAATTGTTTTTGGCCAATGTTCTAAATTTTGTATTAAGTTCGATGTAATCGCGGAGCCATGGAGATTGAGCAAATTGTAATACGCAATGAATTTTTGTGACGCAAAGGCCGTGGCGCGTGCATTGCTGTAGGTTGCGGTAGTGTATGACATAACGCTTCTTATCGTACAGCGTGGCGAGAAGTTTTTCCTGCCGTTTGCCGGGCGGTTTATCGCGCGTCGGACAGAACGGTAGGTCGGCGTGCGCGTCGTATTTATTCTGCGGATATTCTAGATCGACTTTGAGAATGTAACCCGTGGGCGAATCCAAAGCAATCGCATTAAACTCGAAATTCGAGACGTCTTCGACCCATCAAAAATCTGCATAAGGCAATGGTTGACATATCGCCCAGCCGTACAAGCCGTACAAGTTGTTTACATCGAAATACATCAGGCACGACGACGGTTTCGATGGATCATAAGATTGCATGTACTGTTATTGGCTTGCACGTACTGTTTGAACATTGACTGAGGCCGCCGCGAATAAGACGGATGCGTTCGATGAACCGCGTTCGATGAACATGACCATGTCAATGTCTGTGAGCAGTTCGAAATTGATACGCGTATGCTTCAACATAGCGTCCCAC
>NW_020210851.1:0-3740 GCF_003070985.1 Temnothorax curvispinosus | reverse complement strand
GTTATGCTTGACACTATTTATACAACGAAAAGTGTCGCGTCCTGTTCAAAATTTCAAAACAATTCAAATTGTATTGTACAGATATTGGTGATACACACAGGGCTACTTCGACCAACGCCGATTAACTTTAATCGACGATTAACTTAATCAGCAGTGTCGCCAACAACAAGATATTTGTCGTTGTGTATGTCGTTCTCAACCAATCTTTTCAAATATTATATTACTTCTCTTTAATTTGAATAAAAGTGTTTCAATTTTTATTTAAAATGTCTACGAAAAAGTGTTTATGTAACATGGATAGAATTATTAAATTTTTATTATTTAATGAATACGAGGGTTATGATCTTCCAATAAGAAGGAATCGACGAAAATCACGTATAATCAAGCCACGTATAAATTATTTAGAAATTTTTGATGATGATCATTTTAAAAGAAGATTTGCAATATTAAAGAAAAACTTTAACATAATATTAGAAAAAATTTATGTTGAATTACAACATAAAACTAATCGGTATGTATAAATATTTAATACAACAATTTAAAATTATATATAATATAATATATATTATATATATATATATATAATAAATTTTTTCTAATATTATATGTTAAAGTTTTCCTCTGATATTGCAAATCTTCTTTTAAAATGATCATCATCAAAAATTTCTAAATAATTTATACGTGGCCTGATTATACGTGGTTTTCGTCGATTCCTTCTTATTGGAAGATCATAACCCTCGTATTCATCAAATAATAAAAAATTAATAATTCTATCCATGTTACATAAACACGTTTTCGTATTTTAAATAAAAATCGAAACACCTTTATTCAAATTAAAAAAAAGTAGTATAATATTTGAAAAGATTGGTTAAGAACGACATACACAACGACAAATATCTTGTTGTTCTCATGCATTTTTTGTGCAGCACGATATCGCACTCGAAATTGCGCTATTCCGCAATGAGAGCCCGATAGTTCTCATCTTCCTTCGCGCGTGACTAATGTTCGACTGCCTTACCTCTTACCCCTCGAAAGGCATTGCAGAAAATTCGTGTGCTAATTTATAGCATTAATTTTGTGGTGTTGCAAAGCGTAAAATTTATTCCGTAACTGATTCTCATGGAAAGCTGATGAGTTGTATATATGTAGCAAATATTTAACTTAAATATTTAACTTAAATATTACGTACATTTTTATGCGCATTTGTTAAAAGGGCAATAATTACGAATGTACATGAAGTTGCGTTAAATAAGTAACTATTCTAACTTGAGCTATATTTTAGCTTCAATCTGTTTATTTATAGATTATTTGAATACTTAATGACGATGAGGAAGCATGAAACATTACATTTTTTTATGTATGAGAAAGTTTTCCCTTATTGGTAATTTCTTCAACTTGGATTATATTTTAAATATTCTTGTATCAAATAGTTCAAGTACTAGAAGCATGTACACATAATCTTTCTCAAGAAAAATAGAAGATTTGCATTTAATAATCAATGCCGGACAGAAATATACTGAATATGTTACCGCATACATGGGTAGAGAATTTTTATCAGTCGTTTTCCTTCCTCCAAGCTACGATTTCCTGAATTCTATTGTGAAATTGATAAACTCGTGAATTTATCACAACACTTGCGCTATTGTACTGTTGTAGTATCTCTTCCTGAATACAGATATTCCATTGAAAATTCGCGAAGAGATTAAAAATACGTTAAGTTACTCGAATTACATTTGAATTGTATTAATTTCCTTGATAAAGAAATTATACAATTTTTACAAAATATATTCTTTTTCTATAACTGAAAAATTAGCAATTTTTTTTACATCTTCTAAAACGATTGATGATAATTAGCAGTTAATTACAATCGTAAACAAACTACATTTTAACGAGGGAATGAGGAAGTTGTTGAAGCGAGAATATTTTGCGATTCGGATTACTTAAAGACACTCGTCGCGAAGTTTGTGGGGAGGCTCGCACTCATTACGAACCAAGATATGCTTATCGTCTGCGGAATGCAGTTCGAGCCAGCTCGTTATACTTCACCGGTACGAAATCATTTGTCTCAGAACGTCGCGACGTATGCATTAAGATTAACCGTGACGCTGTATATTTTGAACTGCCATACGAGACATCTTGCAAGAAAAAAACAAACTTTATTTCATATTTGAAATTCATGTTTTTTCGCGATTGATATTTCTACAAAATCCATTAACTTTAAAAAAGAAAGATAGAACGAATGTTGCGATCTCTTATTACAATTTTTACATGGAAAAAGGAACATTAACGCGTAAAACAATTTCGTAAGAAATCGTTATCTATTTATCACATATCATGATACAATATCCAGTGAGTATGTAGCAAGATAATGATTTCTCTGTATACAACAGAAACAAAAAATATTACTTATTGTTAGATGAAAATTATTAGAGTTAGTAATATAATAGTAAAAAATGTCGTTAGCAGTTATTATTAATAGCTAAAAATATATAGAAAATATATAGAAAAAGTATCATTAATTCACAGAACAGGCGTGAACGTTGATTATAAAATACGTTATGATTAAATCCGTAAATACAGCCTAATCTAAGACACATAATATAATTCCAAGGTAGCGTTGGACACGTAATTATCGTTATAAGTTAAAAGCCCTGAGCCATGACCACTTCTCATAATTGCTGGAGGTTCAATGTGCCTGTCTGTATCAGCTAACGCAGAGAAATAGATACTTTATATGTGATAAAGACTGACACCAAGCTCATAGTATCACAGGCGTCGCGATCTTGAGCGAATATTTTCCTTGAAAAAAACAGTCAAATTAAGAAATAAAAAACCGTTTTCGTTTATTGACACGGAGGCGAATATTATCGCGGGCGTGACACAGCCTTTGTCAGCACTCCTTGAATATCGCAGCTAGTATTACTATCGTGGTCGAGTCGAGCAAACACTTCAGCGCATTCTGCATTGCAATTTTGCATCGCGGACATATACGTTTGTGACTTTACGGTATTGCATTGAACAAATATTGGCGGAAATTAGCGTCTATAAGTGACATGCGCGAAAGATCGATCTCTTTTACTATATTATTTATCCCAAAAAGTGTCATTTTTCTATACTTTTTGCTTTATCATTATTTGCAAGAAATGATAGAGAAATAACCCAAGTAGCACAGCAAGTCACAATAAAGTCAAAATGATGTCAAAATGACTGCAAAACAATTTTTGATCATTTTACCATCATTTTACCATCATTTTGACGTCATTTTGATTTTATTGTGACTTGCTGTGCTACTTGGGAACTTTTTTACTTTTCAGATAGATATTTCTTGCAATTTGTTTGTCTTTTTTATTGCAATTAATATCCAATTATTAGTTTATTTTATAGTAATCTTCTTCGAAATATATAATTTTATGGTAACTCACCGATGGGTGAAGTTCTTTCTACGAATACCATACGATGAATGTGTGGTATTATATCCGTAATCTAAAAATAGATATGCTTCATCCCCGTAGAGGATATCTGTATTAACGGCCGGAAGTAGAATAAAGTGGTTTCCGTTTTAGGAGCGAATAATGACGAATAAGGATTTTCTTGCATACGCCTTATCATTCTTATGCATTTTTTTATGCGAACAGCAAATATAGTCATTCGACAATCTGTGGACAATGTTTTCGTGCAAAAGATCATGAAGATCATAATAAATCAAAAATTAAAATTTTATTAAAGTAAAAGAAAGCAAA
>NW_020210850.1:0-13417 GCF_003070985.1 Temnothorax curvispinosus | reverse complement strand
ATGGAATTTCCAATCTTCATGCGTAGATAAGGTGCCTAGAGTGCTGCGAGGGGTAACTCACTCTAAAATCAGCGAGACAACGTTCAGCGTTATATAGACGTTGTGCTCTGTTTTTTCGATATCGGTGACGCTAAAGTAAGGAATTTGTCTTATGAGTCTGTTAGAATAGCATCAATGCAATAGGCGATCGTTATTCTTAACGTCGGAGTTACTATATATTTCTTGTAAGCTAGCGATAAGCTCGTCGTCGCTAGCAGCGCTAAAAGAGCCTAGTCCAGTAGCTTCTCGGATGATTTTTTTCTTACCAACTAAGAGCCGTCCCTTACAGGTTCGTTAACACCTCGATGTTGACGTTAATCGAATCTTTCTTCTTCCGTATATCTATATTTATACCTTGGTTTATATACAAAAAGTTTATGCTCTCTCTCTGTCTCTCTCTCTCTCTCTCTCTCTCTCTCTCTCTCTCTCTATATATATATATATATATATATATATATATATATATATATATAATAAAACCAAATATATATAAAATAAAATAAAAATATGCGTTTCATTAACTGAAAGGGGTTGATTATTAAATACATTAAAATTGAGTGTATAACAATAAAATAGATTATACCTTCATAATATTAAGCGCCCGAATATATTTATGATTCAAGTGTAACGCTACTTATTTACGATTAAAAGAAAAACAATAACCAATCAATGAAGAATCATGAAGAATAATCATTTATTTTTATGGCAGTTGCATTTGGGCTTCATCAATTTTTCGATTTGTAAGTTAATATGTTACAGGCAATTGGATCTCGAGGGATTTTTTTTTAAATATAGTCGTGTAAGTCGAATTAATTAAGTTTTATTCAATTTTCTGGAATTTTTCATCAAATCTATGTCCAATTTTTAGATTTTTTATTTTAATCATTTTTGAGTGGATTTTTCTGGAACTTTTAATTTCAGTTTTCTTTTGAGAAATTTAATGTCTAAGTTTTTTATTAATTTTATTCGATTGAAATGAATTTCGAAAACTAACGGATTCCAAATTTATTATAAATGAATTTCTTGGAAATTCGAAGAATTTTAAATATACGTAATTTGTATGCAATATTGGCAATTGTAATTGATTGTTATTTTTAAATTAAAGTTTGGACATTTCATGTCAATAATTTATAATTTTGTATTTAAATTATAATTTCAATTATAATTTAATTCCAAAATTATAAATTCTCTCTGTACAACGAAGAAAACATTATTCCTTCTTCCAAGAAAACACTTAAGACTTATTTTGAGTAGACAAGTATATTCTCTGTATAATGTAATGACACTTATAACAAATTATAGGTAGAAAAGTATTTTTTTTTCTTTTTACAATGTAGAAACATAGAACAATCTGTAAAACATCTAGTAACACAGTCTAGTATTTCAATATTGCAACGTTCCTCTTTCGTTTCGTATTTACAATAAACGAGTGTTGGGAAGCATATAGCGACACTACTACAAAAATTCGAATGTACTACATTTAAGGTGTCAAAAACTGACAAGTGAAAAAAGCAATAAAATATTGTAGACGATTCAAATTCGAATGTATACTTATGCACTATAGAATCTATAAATATATCAAAGCTTATTCCTAATCAAACTCCATACATTTGAACTAAGAGCAATACCCGACACATTGCTAGTCGGAGCAGGAATAGTTAGCACGTATTGTTCAATATTAATGTATCCATGACTTGAGCCTTTTGTAACAAATTCTAATGGAACTAAATAGCCATTATCATGTACCGTATACCATTGGCACATTACTCCCACAGGTTTTGTGTTTCCTTGGACATTTGCAAAAATATTAGAATATTCAATTGCTCTCCAGGTTTTTGCCTCTAGGTATGCAAAACCCAAGACAAGACCAATTAAACATTTTTTACTTTCTTGTTGTTTAAATAGGCACCAATCTCCTATGATAATTTCTTTTGATTTCACCACCGAGTCAGTGTTCTTTGTGGAAGGTCGATTTTTCTTCTTTTCCAATTCAGATTCTTGTACACGTAATAATCTGTCTGCGCTTAATTTAGACTTTTTGTTGCAAAGGAACCAACATATGGAAGATTTTCTGACTACGTATTCTTTTCCTTTCGAATCTTTTACGACTGTGAAGGGGCTATTGACGTTCAGCTCCAATTTTTTATTTGAATGATCTGGTAATTCTACATCTCCTGTAATTTTGGACAGCACAGTTAAATCTTGAATCAACTCTTCTGAATCGCAACAATTTGAATTATCAACTTCATCGCAATCATCCTGATCAGAATCGTCATTTTTTACAGTATTGTACTCTTGAATATCATTCTTTGTATTACTAATTTGAACTTGGTCAGCTTCTTTGATATTGACTTTGATACCAAGTTTTGATATTTCATCAAACGCATCAATTTTGGCCTTTTTGAGAATTTTTTTAACTGTTGTAACATTTGGAAAATCAGAACCGTCGTCTATTGGAAGAAAAGGAATCGATACGTTTTCATTTTGAGTTTCGTACGAAGCATTTAGATGCCGTGTGCGAGGAAAATGAAGACTTTCGTCTTCGTTTCCAAAATCAAAGACGGAAATATCTGCTTGCAATTGGAGTCTCAAATGTCTATGAATGGCTTCTAAAAGAGTGCAATTAACGACAGTAGAAAAAGTGGTACTCGTAGATCTCAGATTTCTAAAAAAACTTTCGCATTGCTGACTCCCATACTGCCACGGTATAAAATTTTTGAAAGAACCTTTTTCTTGGAGATTAAATGCTGCATTTAATAACCCATGGGCATTGATTTCGGTGCACAAATATGCATTAGCTGTGATACCATTATCTGTAACTGAATACTCGGATTTTTTACTGAGCCAGACCCGCCACAAACGTAAAAAAAAAACGCTGTACCAAATACAGTATATTCGGCTTTGAATATTGATGTCAGTATTTAAATATGAGTTTATTATGTAATACACGACAGTCAAGTATGCCTGTGTGCCTTCACTACCTGGGACGTGTTTTTCAAGCAACGAACGTATTCTTGGATGAGAAATTTTTTCCACGGACATAAAATTCATTTTGTCTTTTGTATTCAAATTGCTTTCAGTTAAAAGATGCTTATCTTTCGAAACACTGTTAATCAGGATTTGCAAATGTCCAACGGTAACAACAAAATTTCCTACAGGCATAATGATGGACGGTTTCAGAAATCGCGCTATTAATTTCGCGCCCAAGTGGACAGTATCTTGAGTGCATACATATCGTGGCTTAACATTAGCATGAAATTCAGGTATATTTATATTTTTTCCCAAAACAGTAAAATCAGACTTTTTTATTCCGAGATTTGTTTTTATTCTCATGGATTTCATTAAGCGAGAATCACCATCTGAGGACAAACCAACAACGGCGATTCCTTGCTCCTCTAGTTTTCGTACCGTGTACTCCCAACGGTTAACAACATGATGAGTATTAAATTTATTATCTGTTCCGAAAACTAAAAGGCAAAAACAGGGAGCTCCATTTTGCAATGGTTGAGCCATAATGGTGTACAATGAGGAAGCTACAATGTTGTTGGCAAAGTGATTTTCAATTTCTTTAGCGGAAGTTGCTAAAAATGTACAAGAAATAGGCATCCCGTTAGAGCCAAAAGGTAAAACAAACCCAACTAATTGATTGCTCTGAGAGTCATATTGCACTCGACTAACAATTCGAGTAGCGTCTTCACTGAGCCACACAAGGCGCGGAAGATTTCTAATTTGTAAAAAATGCTCAAGTTCAGAAATTCGAAGCGTGCCTTCCATTAACGGAGTCGCCGTTAAACCTATATATCTCAAAATTGAACTCGCAGAAGGAATAGGCAAATTTTCGACTAAAGAGTCATATACAATGCGACCACCAAGTATGAAAATGTAAGTGAAGTACAGTTTCAATGAAACTTCATATCTGTTTCCCTGCTTCTGTTTTCCATGATTATTTAACGCGCTTCTAATAATCATAGGTAATAAAGTCGAATTGTTGTACCTTACAGCTGGAGACGTTAATATCTTATTGAGAGAGTCACAGCCACCGAAAACGTTTCTTGGTGTAGCAGATTGGACATTTGAAGCGATCTCATCACCAGAGTACTTTGTCCCGGAAGTACTCTGGCCTAATATTCCCCCGAATTGTTTTTAAGAATAGCGTATACAGCTTGGCCAATACTGGTTGTAGGGACCATATTTTCACTGACTTCGGTGGACAAATCCTTGGTAATATTGGTAATGTGACCTTTTTGAAATAAAGAAAAAAATTGTTAACTCCTTTTCCGAATAAAATACGGAATTAATTTTCTTTGAGCATGATGTTACCACCTTCTTTCTTTCAGTTCATTTGTTATACTTTATTGTACACTGTTATTTATAAACATATTTTTATTTTAAAAAATTGAAATTGGTTTTTATTAAAACTTTTCAATTTGATTTTTTTTACATTTTTATATTTGTTTCTTGAAATAGTTTTGTTCTTTTTTTTATTAGATTTTATAAACGATTAATAGTCTAATCATGAATCAAAATTATAAAATTGAATAGTACTTGGTCAAATGTTACATCATTTTCTAGCAACATTGTGAAACAAACGCATGAAATACTAGTTACAATAAAAAGGAATCCTCGAAGGAATTATACCTGCAGGAGCACTAGAGCGTTGGTCATGACTGATTTCCAACTCAGGCAAATTTTTTCGAGAGTCTTCAGCAGTTGATTGTTCAACTAAATTTGGAGTTTTAGGGTTGGAAACAGTTTTACTTTTTTGCAAAGAGCTTTCATCATCTTCTTTTTCAGCATGAGCTTTGATATGTCTGTGATAATTCGAAAGAGACCATCTTGAAATCATGTCAAATTTCTTAGTACAAAATAGAGCTGTAGAGCAAACAGGGCATTCAATAGTGGCTTCTAAAACATCCTCAGATATTTCACCCTTTCTATCCTTTTTTCGATTTGTTTTCTTCCTCACTTCTATCGAAACTTCCATACCCATCATTCTTCTGAAAGTTTTTTCAGAAAGTGTCTCACCTCCGAGCTCATCTTGGTCACGTTTCGGTTTTTTATTCGAGGTCGAACTCATCTGCTTTTTCAACTTTCGTATTTCTTCACTGGCACAAAATTCTAATCGCTTTTTCTCTTCGGTAGATTTTTCTTTCGACTGACATTTGGCACCGTAGTAATCGAGGGGTTTTGATCTGACGTGTTTGGCAAGGCTAATGAGGAGAAACTTATCACCGTGATTGAATTTGAAATTTTCTGCTTGTTTATGCTGTACTCCAAAATAATTTTCCTTATCCTCGACATTTTCGAGTAACTTCGTCATGGTATTTCTGACAAATTCTTCAATGTCGCCAATTGTGCTTTCGTCGATGAAACGAATAGAAAGTGGATTGTCCAAGCCATTGTATTTGCAAATATTTCTGATATGAAGAGGTATAAAAGCGCCTACTTCAGCCTCAAGCTTATCCCAGAATTTTGTCCGGAGTTCCTCCTCGTTGTTTGTAGACATTTTAATGAAATCTGAAACGCAATACACGAAAGCGAATATAAGCCTAGAGCTAATATCCACTATAATTTGATTCACCAAAATTTCTATGCTGAAGATGATAACAAAAGGTACAGCTTTCGGGTATCAATTTCTCCAATAAGTTAATGGAATGAACATTCAAAATAGAACAATTTTACATACCTTTTTAAAGAATGGATGTCATCATAAACGATTATAAAATATAATTTAATCTTTACAAACACAAGTGTACACATTTTTCCCATACGGGAAAAATGTGTCTGACATAACCTAAATGTGTATCTAACCTAAAAAACGTGCTAAAAAAGTACGTAAATGTGTATCTAACCTAAAAAACGTGCTAAAAAAGTACCGACGAATTGAAATCAATTAATTATTGAACGTACCTCCGTATTATGAAACTTACCTCCGTAAAACAATTCAATGACGAGTTGCTGTACAGCAGAACACTAAAGAATTCACGAAAAATTGATTAATTTGTTGCACTTGTAAATGGAAAAATTAATTAATTCACGTTGCACTTCGCGTTGCACTGGCTGATTTGTTTATATTGCACGATACTAGACCCTGACACGTTGGCTGCGTTCGGTTTGGGCGCTCACGTGCTATAAGCATCGCTCTATCTTCGTTTGATATTCGATGTGCAACGAAGATAGAATGATACTTACAGCGCGTGAGCGCTCAAACCGAACGTAGCCAACATATTCCGAGTTTACCCGACTCGTCACGAAGAGTAAGACTGTACGCTGTACAGTAAGCGATCGAATGCTATTTTTCCTTATTCGATGCTTATCCCATGGTTATTTCTCTTCGCGGCGCGTTGCGTATGACTACGCTTGTGATTTCTTTCCTTAGCTATTGATTTTAATTTATTTTATTCGTATGCGAATGATTTCATTTTATAGAATAAGAAACTTATGTTATACATAATAAATAAATTGTACGGGCAGTTACACTGCGTTAAGCAGAATAAAGCTGCGCTTATTTTAACAACATCTACCGATTTTTTATTTTGAAAAATCATGATTTTAGAGTGATTTACCCCTCGGAGTGCTGCTTACACATTTCATATCGGCTAGATGTGAAAAAATGGCAGATTCGCGATGATGAAGACAAAAAACTGGTGAAAGAAAGGAAGAAGCGAATCATAAAGAACTTGAAATCCGAAATGAGTTTATTAGTGGATATTCCAAAGCAAGGTTACGGAACGACTAATGACGGAAACACCACGCGAAAATTTTTCCGGGAATATGCTCTATCATCGTCTATAACCGGACTTAACGCAGACTTTTTAAAACATCTGCATACAATTTTAACTACATTGTCATGTGGATATGCAATCAACACAGAAGCATTTGCAGAATATTCAAAGGCTACTGCTGAACAGTATGTGGAACTTTATCCGTGGTATAATATGCCTTCAAGTCTTCACCGTATACTAATTCACGGGCCAGACATTATAAAGGCAGCTACACTTCCAATAGGATTGTTTTCCGAGGAAGCTCTTGAGTCCCGAAACAAAGAATTTCGGAAATATCGAGAGTGCAACACAAGAAAGTTTTCTAGGGAGGAAACAATGCAAGATTTATTTAATGCACTTCTTGTAACGTCAGATCCTGTGATATCATCTTTATCACAATGCATTGGAAATCGATCGTACAAACAAGCACTAAATAAGGAAGTTTTGCAGTTACTACAAGAGCCCGAATTACAGAAGGATTTGTTGATTTCGAGTGAAAATGAAGATAACATGTTTGATTAATAAAATAAAATATTATATTAAAAATAAAAAATATTAATGTTTTAGCATTTGTCTGATTTGTCATTTAGTTTGACTTTGGATAGTCGTTTGAGATCACATGAAGGTCACTTCCAATTTCTTAAATGGAACTCCCCATATTATAGTATATATCTTTTGAAAGGGCACAAAATAAGAAAAATTTTGGCGCAAACCAGAGGTCGATACGTTGACCCGTTCAGGAGTTATTTAGAGTAAAAAATTGACTTTTTTGAACTTTGACCCTAAATAACTGCCGAACGGATCAACGTATCGACCTCTGGTTTGCGTCAGAAATTTTCTTTTTTTATGCCCTTTCAAACGATACGTATGAAACACTTTACTCTAAATTGTCGCGTTTACGAAAAAATCGGGTGATACGGGTGTTCTGGGTCACCCTGTGTATCTGAAAATGAATTTTAATTTAGTACACTATATAGCCAAAACATCCACGCTAAAGTATTAGTTGTAAAAATCAAAGATATAACAAAAATATATTACAAATAAAAATTTAAATGTGATACTATTTATTATTTGCTAGAATAATCAAAATGACCTCTGTGCGGCGCCGGCGTTCCGCTGCTCCTGACGAAGCCTACCATCCAAATCCTAGAGCGACACACCAAACGGGGTCCAGAGTCTGAGCCCCGACCAAGAGTTCTCAGGTGTCCCCGCACTTCGACAAATTCACTCCCGACGGCCATGGCCAAGCGGGGTCGAGCGTGCTCGGCCTCGTAACGAGGGTCCTCGTTACAATAGCCCCGGGAGTCTACCATCCTCCGTTATACCTATTGCGTCTCCACCCGCGTGCTAATACCATCCCGTGTACCGCGCCGAGTAGTATAGATAATGTGGTAATACCGCATGCATTAGCCCGCGCCGAGTGCACTACTGTAAATTACCGCGTCTGTCAAACACTGTAATCCCGCGTTCCGTATCGCAGCACTAGCATGTTCTGTACATACCACGCTCCGTCACTTTATATCTATCATATCGAATAAACGTTTGTGTATATTACAAAGCTGATTACTATCTCTGGGCCTTCCATCGCATCCTTGATCCGGCAAGCTAGTTCGCGTTCAATTACAAAGCTAGGCCGCTACACAATCGAAAAAACAAAGCGGAGCCGCACGTGAGATCTCGCGTCTTCTCTGGACGGATCCGGCGTTTCGTTCGGCGTATTCTGTTGAAGGTAAAGATTTAAAACACCGTTAACTTGCAACTGAAAAGTTTATTTGATTTACACACAGCGCATCGTGCGGGAGGCAAGAAGAACATGAACAACTAAAATACAAGACAGGGATACCTCGATTCGCAAACGTAACTAACGCCGACGTAACATAAAGGCGCATTCTCATGTATTAAGCGAAACCTTTATTGGAATGTGAACAAACAACACCCTCCCTCAATAAAAGTTTCAAAAAAAAAAACTTAAACTTGAATCTTGGATATTTTAAATATATATGTTGAAAAAAAAAAATTTGTAATACTTCGGTTTGGTTAAATATACCTAATCACTATGGTTACTTAAACCCATTAAAGCCCTAAGTTTCTCAAGGATGGTCGGCATAACGGTTTGGTTAGTATGTCAGCCATTTGGTTGCTAGTGTGAATGTATTGAACATTAATAATTCCCTGAGTAATTTTCTCCTTAATGAAATGATATTTAATATCTAGATGTTTCATGCGTTTCAGTTGTTCGTGAGAATTACATGACCTAATGGTTGACTGGTTGTCTTCGTAAATAGTTACCGATATGTCATCAGAAATCTTTAACTCTAATAGTACATTTCTCAGCTAACATGCTTCACCGATGCAGCAGCTGAGAGCAACATATTCGGCCTCACAAGTGGACAAAGCTACTGTAGCCTGCTTTTTCGACGTTCACATAACTAGATTGCCATAAACTTGAAGGCAATAACCACTCGTAGATTTTCTATCTATCGGATTGCCGCCCCAGTCCGCATCAGCGTAGCCTGTTAACAATTCGTCACTTGTTTTTCTCTGATAAATTAGCTTAAGATCAATAGTACCTCTAATATATCTTAATAGGCGTTTAAGACAAACCCACAGATCCTTACTAGCACAAGTCTGAAAACGAGACAGAAAGGTTATGCTTGCACATAAATCCGGTCTAGTACCAATCATTGCATACATAATGCATCCAATAAGTTTTCTACATCGAAGTTCTAAATCGGCACTCTCAGATTCATTCCTCTGTAACGTTGACAGACTGACGTTTGGATCCATTGGCGTACTCACACTGTGACAGTCAGACATATTAAACTTTTCGAGCAAACTTTTTGTTGTACCACAACTCATATGGTGTTTTCTTTACAATTGAGCTGGTTCCAGTTCTATTTAATATAAATACCGCTGTGTTAACAGCCTCAGCCCATAGATTCTTTTGCAAAAATTTTCCTTTTAACATCGTCCTTGCAGCCTCCATTACTGTTCGCATCTCTCTCTCTACCTTTCCATTTTGGGTTGGTGTATAGGGTACGCAGGTCTGATGTATAATCCCACGATCTTCTAGTATTCGCTTTACCGTACCGTTTATGAATTCTCCACCATTGTCGGTGCGTAATGCCTTGACTTCCGTTCCTTGATTTTGACACAGGGTAAGAAACGTCTTCAATTTTGATGCAACTTGACTCTTCTTGCTTAGAAAGTAGACAGTACGGAAATGCGAAAAGTCATCCTTCATCAGAAGAAAATAACGCGAGCCTCCCAGTGATGTTTCTTCAATAGGACCGCATACATCGGCATGGATCAGCTCTCCGGGAAAGGTGGTCTTGGTTTCACTACTTGGGTGAGGTTTCCTGCATTGCTTGCCTTCAATACACGCCGTACAGAAGTGATTTTTTGTACAGGAAATGGTTATGCCATTTTGAATAAGAATGTTCTTCACGTGTGCGAAATTTTGATGTGCTAGCTTGATATGATAACGAAACAGTTCACAGTCATTGTTGCAGTCATTATTAGACACTGTTTTCTTGCTGTTCGCCTTTGAATTCAACACTCCCGTACTTTCATTGGAAGTTACACTTGACAAAGTTTGTTCATTTTTATTGAAGCACATTTTGAACATTCTACCCTCACGTTTTGCAATTACGATAGTAATATTGTCTTTTACGAACTTACGAATATTATTATCGGAGATCATATTTAGTTTTTTGTCCAAAGCACTAATAACCGAGAATAGATTTACTTTTAAGTTCGGCACAAAAAATACATTTTTTAATTCTACCGATGACCATTTCTTCCCGTTAAAAGCTTTTAATTTAATATTTCCTTCATTGACTACTTTAACCTTAGCGCCGTCACCTAACTGAACCGTACGAGTATAATTTAGCACTTTATAATCTTCGAAATACACTTGGTCATTGCACATGTGGTGTGTGCAACCGCTGTCCATATACCAACAGTCACTGGATTGTTCGTATGTACTTGCCACTAAAGCTGTGATATCTTCCTGCTTCTTCTTATTCTTGTCCTTTTTCTTAAAAAAACAGTATTTGGCAATATGTCCATGCTTCTTACAGAATTCACATTGCTTGTTTTTAAAACAGTCTTTTTTCAGATGACCAACTTTGTCACACGTCGAGCATTTTAGTTTTGTGTTAGATCGGCTCACTAGTGCTGTCGTTGCCTCTTCGCTGCCGGCTCGCTCCTCTTCAAGAAGTAGTCTCGATGTTAATTCTTCGAGTGTCTGTTTATCTGCCGGGGCAGACTCCCAAGCAGACCTAAAGTGCTTGTATTGGTCCGGGAGTGACATGAGTATTTTGGTTATGGTCATCTTATCTGAAATTTCTTCTCCGGCTTGTTTTAATTTAACCCGGATTTCTTCGATTTTAGATAGAAAGTCAGACATCGAATCTTGATTAAACTCGGCCGTGAAGAATTTTTGTTGAAGAAGATGAATACTCACAGCAGATTCTTTATCGTATACGGCCTTTAGTTTGTTCCACATGTCATGTGAAGTCTCACACGATAAAATGTGTGTGAGCGGTCCATGTTTGATCCGCGTGACGATAACTTCCTGGGCTTTAGCATCTTGTTTTAACCACTCCACCTGTGCTGGCTGTTCCTCAAATTTTACTATGACTCCCGATACAATATCAAAAAGTCCACGCCCTTTTAGAATAACGGAGGTTTCAAATTTCCAGACAGGCCAGTTTTCGCCGTTAAGTTTGGTAATTATCGTGGTAGCCGTTACCGCCATTTTGGTGCGCCGTGCAGTCCCGCCGTGAGTGACAACGACCGCGCCGTTGTCTTTTAACAAAGAGTCCACGCACTTTTTTGCTCACGTCAGTATTTTTCACTGCAAGCTATAGGCTCGCTGGGCCCATAACCTGTTGAAGGTAGAGATTTAAAACACCGTTAACTTGCAACTGAAAAGTTTATTTGATTTACACACAGCGCATCGTGCGGGAGGCAAGAAGAACATGAACAACTAAAATACAAGACAGGGATACCTCGATTCGCAAACGTAACTAATGCCGACGTAACATAAAGGCGCGTTCTCTTGTATTAAGCGAAACCTTTATTGGAATGTGAACAAACAACATATTCACTACGCGCCCGAACAATTTGTCATAGAAAAATCTTCACAAACGCATTTTAAAGCTAAGCAGACAGTCTTTTGTTAAAAAATAGTTTAAGTTAGAATAAATTACAATTTCTAATTGTTATAAGTAATTGAA
This sequence comes from Temnothorax curvispinosus, assembly GCF_003070985.1. NCBI lineage: Eukaryota > Metazoa > Arthropoda > Insecta > Hymenoptera > Formicidae > Temnothorax > Temnothorax curvispinosus. Next base: position 1,371 of record NW_020210850.1, on the reverse strand, counting down.
ATTTTTATTATTATTTATATTAATTATATTAATTATTATTTTCGCCAAAAAGTACTTTCTATAATAGTTTTTATAACAATGCTATTTTATTCTTCATTTTATTCTGTTGTTCCCTTTTTTTGTTATGGTCCTTTTAGTCAACGGAAGAGGCGGAATAGAATAGATATAAACGGCACTTTTCAATACAAAATACTTTAATAATTGCTCTGTTTAACAATAGTTATTTGCGTGAAATACCCATCACTGCCTCTAACTCCAGACTCTCTGATAGCCCTCTCGGTTCTTTCTCTCGTCTCCTTTTATCGGCTCGTTCGTCCTTCCTCGATATTATTGCTGAGTTACTCGATCGGATGTGGGCCGCTTGCGCAACTCATTGTTTTTCTGACTCTGCTTTCGCATTCACGGTCGCGTTTTTTAATATTGTAATTTAATACATTCTTTCAATAATATATCTTTAAAACAATACAATAATAATTTTTAAATACATCTCTTTAAATAATAATTAAATCTTTTTTAATAATTAATTGGGGCCGCAACATTTCTGAAAGTATACATATTTTTTTGGTAAAAGTTTACAATAACTTACACAGCTCGGATTACTTTGATCTTGACATATGTTGTCAAGGTTACCCTCCTGAGTGACCTTCAGAAGTTTTTAGCCGGCGGTCGTTATTCGTTAAAAAGTTATAAACAAAAAAAGTTTGAAAAATATAGCAGCTATTTTGAGTATTGGAAGGCATAAATGACTAATATATATGTCGAAATAGTTCACGCATACACTTTTCACGCAAACCGAGGTTCACCCACACCCCCCCTGCTTTCGGGGGAGGTGCGGTAGCCCCTCCCTCGCTTACATGTGTACTGTTTACCGTAGCCAATATTTATCAAACAGTTTAAACTTTATTTGTTAATAACTTTTTAACGAATAACGACCGCCGGCTAAAAACTTTTGAAGGTCACTCAGAAGGGTGACTTTGACAACATATGTCAAGGTCAAAGTAATCCGAGCTGTGTAAGTTATTGTAAACTTTTACCATTTTTTTATTTTATGAAGTGCGACCCGATTTCCTTCGGTCTCGCTAGCCGAAGAAGCGCGGCCGCAAATTACCTGCCAGAAGACGGTAGCTCCGCGAGATCAGCGATATTATATTCTCGACAAAACAATCCAAATGGGCGCCAGGTGCGATTACGCGCACCACGTTTCAACAACTCGATTCCCGGCTCAACAGGTATCTCTCACGTGAACGCTAACTCAGGGTGTCGGTTACATCTTTTGTTGAGGAGAGTGAGGAGGGAGCGTAGCGCAATCAGCACACAATAAATAATAGTCCAAGAGCCGGCTGCACAAAACCCTCCCTCATCGAACATCCG
>NW_020210849.1:0-12030 GCF_003070985.1 Temnothorax curvispinosus | reverse complement strand
ATACCAATTGATTTGTCTCATTATTCTGTGCATAAAAGTATTAAGGTAACATTACCGAAAAATTAATGTTTTACAAGATATTTTGTATTTTATGTCAAAATACTAGAACTTTCAAGCCTCATAATTCCAAAAGTTCTTAACGAAAAAATACTTTATTATAATGTTTTGAACTCTTGAGATTAGCTACAAAAATATGCATTGAAAAATAGGGGTTTTCATTTAAGAAATTAAAGGTGTCGTTCACGTGAGCTTTAAACGATCATCCATGGTCAAACCAATGACACCATCTTATGTTCCCCTTTAAACCAAACAACTTTTGTCTGAAACAATTTTTCCAATCTTTTTTACTTCAAGAGATATTCAGCTAAATCACTTAAAATGATACACCCTGTATACAGGGTGTCCGAAAAATCGCCTACTCCACTTCGGGAGGTGATTCGGGACTTAAAAACAAGCAAAAAAGTTCATACAAACATAGGTCCGGAAATGAGCCGTTTCCGAGTTATAGCCACTTTTATGTTCAAAAATCGTAATTTAGAATCCGCTTGGCATCCCTCTTTCTTAATTATTTCTTAAATTAAAAATTTTTATTTTTAAATATCAGCTAATTCATTAAAACTTAAACGATCCATTGATGAATACGGGAAGATTAGATACAACCTAAAAGTAAGGTGTTGTTAAATAATAATTTGAAACTTATTGAAAAGCCGTGATTTACTTACTGATTTTGAATAGGCGTGAAAACAATTGATTTCAAGTAGCCGTGAAAACAACTGATTTTGAATAGCCGTGAAAACAACTGATTTCAAGTAGCTGTGAAAACAACTGATTTTTTTTAAAAATAATGTAATCGTATTTACAAATATTAAAAAATTGAAAAAAAAATAAAAAAATTAAAATTAAAAAAATTAAAAATATTTATATATATATACATACATGACAACTTAGTTTTGTTTATTTACCTAATAAACTCGAAATATTTTTACATGTTACATATATTACAGTAGATTATATAGTTTAAAGAATTTTTTGTATGTGTATAAAAAAATTTTTCTTTTTATGTATTTTATTGTATTTTGTATAAATATATTATATTTTTAAACGTTTAGAAGATTTAATTAAACATTTTGATGAATATATTAGAAATGGAATAAGCATTCTATAGAACTTAAATTAGTGTTAATAATATAAGATTAAATAAGTTTTTATATTGTTCTATTTTTAGATAAACTGCATAATATGAAGAAATTATTAAAACATTTAAAAAAATTTAAAGATGGCCGTTTAAAAATAATTTGTATTGAATTGGAAAAATTAGAAAATAATCTACATGTTGTTGATAATTGCGGAACTCTTGGATGTATGATAAAATCTGCGTATGATAAAAATTACTTACAATTGACTCCGCCAGAAGTATCATCTTGTACTGAAAGGCATCATTACACAAGGACTATTAATAGTGGATTATGTATTATTATAAATCAGGAACATTTTCAAAAAGAGGTACTGTTACTGATCTTAATCAGAAATAAAAGTTTATTCTATATTTTTATCTTTTCAGTATGAAAAACGATGCGGAACAAAGGCAGATTGTATTACTCTATCTAAAACATTTAAAGCTTTTGGATTCAAAGTTGAGGTACTTCAAGATCTGAAAAAAAGCGAAATGTTAGAGAAAATAAGAAACATTTCAAAAGACCATGGTAAAAAGTATGATTGTTTGTTTCTCTGTATTTTGAGTCATGGATATGAAGGTGAGTAATACTTATATTAATAAGAAATATTTTGATTGGATTTAAATTCTTTTTAGATTAAATCACCATTTACGGTCCGAGCTTGGATCTTGGTAGCCTAATTATTGTATATATATTTGTGTATTACACATATCTTTTCCAAACATTAGTAAATTGTCAAGATCTAAGCTCGGACCATAAATGACAATTTAATTTAATTTAATTTGATTGTCATAACGGTCGTATATTTCTTGTATTATTGTTGATTTACATCGCCTGAAAAAGGCGTTCAAAACTGTTATTAACCGATTATTGCGATAAATATTAATTACCACATGCCTTAGTGGTTGAATTGGTATGACATCCTTCTCAGAATGAGGAAGGTTCCAGGTCCGAATATTATCTGACTGAGGTAATATTTTTAGCAATAATTTCTTTACAGTTATTTAAATAGTTAAATCAAATCGATTTAATTACGGGGAAAGTTGGGATTTTACTCCAACGGGAATTGTGTTATAAGTCCGACAAATCTAGTCGGCGCGTAATTTACTAATGTTTGGAAAAGATATATGTAATTGTGGTGTATTAAGGTAACCAAATAAATGATGCTTTGTGCAGTGTTATGAGTTTATTCTATATCTCAGTGCCGTCCAGATACTACTACCCGTGTACATGTGTGTCTCGCAGTCGCTACGCTACTCGCACGAATCCTACCACCCGCCTACCGGTCACGTACATCACGCCACCTATCGTTAACTCCCGATCTCGACTACGGTCGGTATATAACATCTCCTCCCCCTCTAATTTATGAGTCTGATAGTCTTAATTCATATCGTTGAGGTGCTCTTTTTATTCGAGTCGATCTTCGTGGTTCCCTCTCAGGTTCTGGGGCCGTATTCTGTTCCACTAAAATCCGCTTACCGACAATTGTCGGTGTCGTTGCGCTGCTTTTTCACGATATGAAAAACCTGCGCAACGACACTTATCAAACCGACAGTTGTCGGTAGGCAGGAACGGAATACGGGCCCTGGAGCTGCTTCGAGTTCTCTCTCGGGTTCTGGAATATCTTCTGGTTGTGCTCCTGCAACTTCTGCCGGTTGTGCTTGTTCAGTATATTTGGGAACTCCTCTCAACTGCCTTCGTCCTCTGTTCCTCTGCCATTTTCCCCTATTTCCCTCCGGGGGCGAATTTGATCAATATGCCTGATCTAAGTTTGTCCATCTACCGTACGAATTTTGTATGTTACTCGTCCCGTAAATTTTACTATCCAAGCTGCTATCCATTTCTCTGATGTAAGGTAATTTCAACGAACACTGGATCCTGTGCTTCAAATACTCGGATCTTGGATGTTTTGGTTACTGGTATCTCCTTCGTATTATCAGGGTGTAGGCCATCTAATGCTGTACGCAATCGACGTCCCATGAGTAAGGGCCTAAGCAGAATGGCTGTCTTATAACCTTAAGGCAGTGTTTTATGCTTTAAGTCTTTAATGTTTCCTGTCTTGTGTAGCATACGCGACGTATACTACACAAGACAGGAAATATTAACACAGTATTGTGCGTTACATAAGACAAAGACTTAAGGCATAAAACACTGCCTTAAGGTTATAAGACAGCCATTCTGTTTAGGCCCTAACTCTGCTGGTGAGACACCTGTTGTTGTGCTAGGTGTAATGTGTTGCGTGAATAGGAACCGTGCTAGTCCTACGTCCCACTCTTCCTTCGATATCTTCTTCAAAGTTGCCTTCATTGTTTGCACGTACCTTTTGATTTGTCCATTTGAAGATGAATGGTATGGGGCGCTATACATTGCTGTTATTCCATTCCTTTGTAAAAAAGACCGATACTCACTTGAAGTGAATACCATTGCGTTGTCTGACACAATGGTTTGCGGTAACCCATGTGTTGCAAATAGATTTCTTAAGCCAGCGGCACACGGAGCATGTTTTCCTGCTGGATTGCTTGCGATCTAGTAAATTACTAGAAATCTTGAGTGCTGAGTGGTGCAATTATAGTAATTGATTAGATTGCAAGCAATCCAGCAGGAAAACATGCACCGTGTGCCACTGGCTTTAGTTTAGTGATGACTGCCATTGAAGTGCAATTCTTCCTTGGAAACACTTCCAACCACTTAGTGTATGCATCTATGACTAGCACAAATGTCTCCCCTTGCAACGGTCCAGCGTAATCTATATGTAGACGCGTCCATGGTTTTCCCGGGGATAACCATGTCTTTCCTTGCACTGGTGCCATATTATTTCTGGTCAATTGACATTGGTCACATTTGCTAACGTATATCTCAATAGGTTTGTCCATTCCTGGCCACCATATGTAACTACGAGCCAATGCCTTCATCCTAACCACTCCTGGGTGTGCATTGTGTAACATTTGTAGAACAGATTTCCTGGCTTGCTCTGGTATCACAACACGTGATCCCCATAATATGCAATTTTTGTGTGCTGATAATTTGGTTTGACGTGACAAAAATGGTGTAAACTGCTCTTCTTGTCGGTCTTCTGGAAAACCATGCAATAGCCAACAATGAACTCTGGATAATACTGGGTCCGCTTGGGTCCATTTCCCTATGTCGTTCATATTTATTGGTATGTCCTGTATAGATTCCAACATCTGAATCTCGCCCGGCGGTGGAATATCGAATTCTGGAGTTTCCAACGGTAATCTGCTCAAACTATCTGCATTTGCATGTTTTTTTACCTTGCCTGTATATTAGTTTGTAGGAATAAGCTGCTAAAATTAGACTCCACCTCAATAACTGTGGTGATATGACTTGTGGTGTTGCTTTATCTGAACTCAGCAAACCCAACAAAGGTTTATGATCCGTTATAATTGTTACCTCCCGGCCATACACATATCGATGAAACTTTTTTACTCCGAAAATGATCGATAATGCTTCTTTTTGTAACTGCGAATAATTTCTTTCCGCCTTGGATAACGTTCTAGATGCGAACGCTATAGGTCTTTCCTTGCCATCTAAATCCGTGTGTGACAGTACGGCTCCCAATCCATATGGTGATGCGTCGCATGCCAAAATGAGAGGTTTCTTCGGATCGTAATGTGTTAACGCTGTAACTGATATTAGCATTTCTTTTGCAGTACGGAATGCTTTCTCGTGCGTCATAGTCCAACTCCATTTCTTCCGAGCGTCCAAAAGTCTGTGTAAAGGTTCAAGTACTGTTGCTTTATGTGGCAAAAAACATGAATAAAAATTGAACAATCCTAGAAAAGCTTGGAGCTCTTCCTTATTTCCAGGAGCACGGGCCTTCGCAATTGCCTCGACCTTCCCTGCAACTGGATGTATCCCTTCTGCATCTATTCTAAACCCTAAATATTCCACTGCGTCAGTGTTTCGAATACATTTACTCTTCTTAAGTCGTAATTCTGCATTGTATAACCTTTCTAGTACTGCCTTTTCTCTCTTTTCTAATTCTTGTTCTGAATCCGCTGTTATGATTACGTCGTCTAAAAACTTCCCTACAGTCCTGCCAGAACAGTATCCATTTCTTTTTGAAAAATGCCTGGTGCTGAGGTGATGTAACCTCGATGTTGCTTCATCAACGTGTAATTGTAAATATGCCTCGGATAAATCCAATTTTGTAAATCGCTTCGTTCCTGCGTGTTGTGCTAATAATTCCTCTGTTGTAGGTAATGGATTCTTTTTGATAGCTTTATCGTAGCCCGATAATATCCACATAAACGTATACTTCCGTCTTTCTTTACAACTACTACTATTGGTGTGGCCTATTCTGAATGTTCGACTGGTTCGAGAACACCTGCTGCTTCTAACCTACGTAGTTCTTCATCTACTTTGTGCATATGATTCGTATGTATTTGACCGGAAATGAATGTCCGGGAAAGAATCTACCATATGAAATCGTTTGTATTTCGTATGAAGACTTTTGAAGTGCAATTGAAAAGGTTTGTGAGTCATTCGTTTAATTGTAATTAATTAATTATTTTTACACCATGCATTTAGCCGAAATAGATAAATTAATAAAAGTTTTTATACGGAATCGTTTGTATTTTGTATGAAGAGTTATGAAGTGTGATTAAAAAGGTTTGTGAGTCACCCAGATAATTTTAATTAAATATTTATAAACTCGGTAATTAGCCGAAATATAGATTTTTAGTTATTCATGTTAAAAGAAAAAGGCGCTAGTGTTCCCGAAGGTCCGTCTGCAATCAGAATTAATATGAACGTTTTAAAAATTATTTTATACTGAAATAAATAAATATACAGGCTAATAAGCCTGTAGCTATAAGCGATAGTTGCTAATTAAGTTTGTAAAGATGTACCAGCTGTGCAGGGTGAAGAGCAGGTTATCTCAAACGCCCTGCCACAACCCAATTAAAAGAGACTCAAATGTCATTACCGCTGAGAAGTACTTTTTGCCATTTAAGTTAGCATTTCAGAGCAACCGGATTGTCCATTGCGTTCCACCTTGAATTTTTTTTACAGTTGTTTATTAGGATTGCCCTACTTTTAAATTGAGCGCTTTTAAATGTATTATTATTAAACTACCGATATCGATATTAAAACTTGACAGAGTGACGTAAACTAATTCGCTCATAGTATTATAACAAAGTATTATGCGTTCAAATTCTCGAAAGCTAATAAAGCTTCTTTACTATAGCATAGTAAAGCTTCTTTACTATGCTCTCTCTTCATGTCGATCGATTCAGATAAAAATCTCCGAAGTCTTTCTTTCTCTCGCGATATTCCTAGAGTAAAACTGTACAAAAGCTTTACGAAATTGGCGATATTTTTCACGGATCTGGTTCGAGTCTCAGCTCTTGAGGAAGGTGCGCATGTAGAAAGAGTACGCCAACACAGTTTATCCTGCTAAATAATTATCAATTCTCTATAAGTTCTGTATTGTACATAAATTATAGAATATCTAAACGTTTCTTTTTTTTTCGATGTCCTGTGACATTGTACAATAGAGTTACAAATAAAGATAAAGCCACACTTTACGTATAATCTGATTCAGTCTTTGCTAATGTTACATAATAACGTACGAAAGAACTAACAGTTAGACTATTTAAGAGGTTATTTAAGAATTTTAATTGATACTGGAAGCATAAAACTGTTCAGCTAGCTTTACACAAGATATTGGTCTTCTTCTTTATGAAATCGTCAAATTATGATTATGATACATTTCTACATTATCACCATCATCGAATCTAATCTTATTTATCGTGATACTCTTGAGAAACTGTTAATCCATTGTCTTAACTCGATCGCGGCGCAGAACTGCGTCCACCAATATTGTTCTTCTCCCTCCAATCGATTCCCGTAAAAGCTGTCTACATATTGAACAGTCGATACAATGACGGCGGATTAGTCTGAAATTAAGCACACGTTAACAATCACTCTTCTTGCTAAAATCACAATTCTCTTTTCAATCGCATACCTTGATTATGACATACCTGTAGACCAGCATGGAAGTCAGATCGTCGGCAGCAGGTATGCCTCTCCGACGCCATGGAAAAGAGATTCATGATGGTAGTCGCGCAACAAAATACACACTGCAACTTATCCCTAGGAGTCTTATACGCCGATATCACAGCCAATTCAGCCTGCGCTCATGACCAGGGGCATTCGTAATGATAAACTTTTGAAATGCGTAGGTCCCTGTGATTTGAAGTTACGACCTTTGCCAACTTATTGATATGACCGTGAAAAAGCTGGTCCCTATATACATCTCCATCTTCATTTAGATAGAGCGCATTGTGGTATACCCGTGCCATGACAATTCTTTCCACCACGACTCTCGCCAAATCTAACTGGTTGGCGCTTGCCGCTGAAAGTAAGAAGTAAGATCAGACGTCTCTGAGCACTCCGCTAAGATCAATTGCGAGATAAATAATGATATTCATGTACATTGCCAAATCGGATCGTTGTCCATTTCCACATGGACCTTCCCTAGAAAATGATTCACGAGATCCTATTTCTCGTCAGCTAGCGTAAGCTTTTTAAACTCTTCGAAGGAGGAAAGCTTTCTTTTTTTCCAAAAATACCCTCACACAAACGGATACAAGATGATTATTGATAGCATCCCGATCGCACTTAACTCGCACGCATAATCTGAAAAATATTATTATTAAACGGTTAACATCTTACATTTACTTATACATTACATACAAAAATGATATTTATGTATAAACAGTACCTATCTAAGTGAGCTAATGTCGACAGCAATCCCTGACGACATCTGATTAAATATGCGATATAAGGAGATCGCTTTTGATAATCCTCTCGAAGTGATTTGAAGAGCTTTCTACATCCATCGTCATTAAATAGACGCAACGTAAAGTTTCATGAAGATGAGCTAGTTAGACTTAGCTAACTAAGACTTAGCTCAGCTTCAGTTTTGCCGTTTGCTATGACAGAACCCTCCTGCTGATGTTCCCCATCAAGCCTCACGTTCTCTTCCTCCGCCTGAGTCTCCATTCGCGCGAAGATCACGTTGATCATCTGCGTGAGAGTCGCACAGGCTGTTGTTTGATTCACCAGGTTGCGCGACGACAAGTAAACGTTGTAAACAGTACGAATTGTTAACAATACCGTACCCTCGTATACCTCCACATGCTGGGTTGTCATTACAGTCAGTAGAGCTTTAATAATCTGCAGCTGCACACTCTCATCGGTCTGTGGACCGATGAAGCAACCGCAAATAGTCTCGACAATGCGCACAATCAGCAGTTTGTTAGAGTTGTTAGGCTCCGTTGAATCAGGCACATTGCCAGTGAGATGGCTATATGCGATTAACTTCTGCAGGCAGTCCAGTGCTGTGTCACCACAATCCGTAGTGACTAGCTCTGACATGCTGACTCAAATGGCAAGAAGTACTTCTCAGCGGTAATGACATTTGAGTCGCTCTTAATTGGGCTGTGACCCAATTAAGGGCGTTTGAGATAACATCTTCACCCTGCACAGCTGGTGTACATCTTTGATCTTGTTACGGAGGTCCTCTGCAAGATGGAAATATAAGTGACAAACTTAATTAGCAACTATCGCTTATAGCTACAGGCTCATTAGCCTGTATATTTATTTATTTTAGAAAATAATTTTTAAAACGTTTATATTAATTCGGATTGCAGACAGACCTTCGGGAACACTAGCGCCTTCTTCTTTTAACATGAATAACTAAAAATATATATTTCGGCTAATTACCAAGTTTATAAATATTTAATTAAAATTATCTGGGTGATTCACAAACCTTTTTAATTACACTTCATAACTCTTCATACAAAATACAAACGATTCCGTATAAAAACTTTTATTAATTTATCTACTTCGGCTAAATGCATGGTGTAAAAATAATTAATTAATTACAATTAAACGAATGACTCACAAACCTTTTCAATTGCACTTCAAAAGTCTTCATACGAAATACAAACGATTTCATATGGTAGATTCTTTCCCGGACATTCATTTCCGGTCAAATACATACGAATGTGCATATGGTATGGGTCTGCTTTTTAAAAATATAGGCTTTACCTTTGGATCTACTTCTATACTAACTGGCGCTCCCGTATAAGTACCTAACTCCTCCGCAAATACTTCATATATTTCTTGTCGCTTGAATCTGCTGTATTCCTGACAATGATATCCCTAACGCGTTAAACCAATTCCTACCTAGTAAATTAGTTCCTTTTCCTTTTATAATAATTAACGGTAATTTGTGTATACATTTCTTATATTCTACTCGCGCTATGAACATTCCCTTTACTTCTAATTGCTGTCCATGTACGCATGTAATATTTTCTTTCGACATTTTCGGTTTATGCGTCGGCCATAACTTATTAAAAGTTTCCTCGCTTATAATAGTACACGTAGCCTCTGAATCTACTTCAAACAAATGTGGTTTTTCGTTTATCTTTAATTCTAACGTAAATATTTTTTCGTATGTTATTTCTTTAACCGTATTTAAACTATATTCAATCGCATTTTGTGTAAGCGCATACGGAGCGTCTGATACTACATGTGTATTACTCTCACTTGACTTTTTTGTATTTAAACTACTATTAGTTATCGTTTTCTTTTTTGCAAAACAAACGCGTTCGATGTGACATTTTTTTTTTACAATACCGACATTCAACGTTTACGAATCGGCATTCGCTAGTAGGTGCATGTGTTTCACCGCATCTAAAACAAGACTTTTTCGCTACCGACCATTTCACCGGTTTCTCGTATTTAGTATTCTTATTTCTATCGTTCTTCCCAATCTTGTGCGTATTTCCAGATGTGAGCAGTGACCAAGTCCAGTGCGTTTTTCCTGGCTGTCTCGGCTGCAATTGCGATGTCCAGCGCTTTCTGGAATGTTAAGTCTGTCTCCGCTAATAGCCGTCGTTGCACTGCTTCATCCGCTATGCCACAGACTCTATCCGGTCTTGCAGCATACTGTCTAATGTGGTCCCGAAATTACAGTGTTCTGATAGTTTACGTAAATCTGCAACATATTCCGCGACAGATTCTGAAGCAATTTGACTTCTTTTATTGAATTTAAATCTTTGAATAATTTCGGATGGTTTGGGAGTAAAATGTTCCCCTACTTTTTGTATAATTTCTTCATACGGTAACTCACCCGGTGTTTTCGGCATAGCTACTGAGCGTATGAGAGCGTATGTTGCCTTGCCGCATGCACTGAGAAGAATAGTTCGTTTCTTAACCTGGTCGATTATTCCGTTTGCGATGAAATAAAATTCCAATTGTTCGATATATTGTGTCCAGGATGCATCTCTCCCTGGCTGGAATTCCTCTATATATGCCTCCGACCGTTGCCATTTTCCCACCTTGAGCCATCGCTATTTTTCCAGAGCCTTCCCGATTTCTCGTGCTCGTCGAAATATTCTTGTCGGAATGTGTCCTTTCTTACTATCCTCGTTAGATATCGTTTCCACGTTCACCTCGTCGCCAATTGTGGTGTATTAAGGTAACCAAATAAATGATTCCTTGTGCGGTGTTATGAGTTTATTCTATATCTCAGTGCCGTTCGGATACTACTATAATAAGATATTGGACAGTCTTGTCAGACTTTTTATTGGCTCTTGGACTCCTTTGAAGCAAAATGCCAGAACCAATCGAGCATTCCATATCCCCACTTCGAGTACCATGTGCGTGCAGTAATGCTAGGTCTACAATGCGAGTCGTAAAGTCGTGAGTCGTAAGAATTGACCAATCACAGTCGATTATTCTCCTCAAATTTGATTGTGATTGGTCAATTCTTCAGACTCACGACTTTACGACTCGCATTGTAGACCTAGCATAAGATTTGAATTTGGACTTGGATTTAGAAAATAAATGCTAACTTTGAGAGTAGAATTTGTGTTATTTATTACAAAATACTGACAATTTACCTTTACTCATATAACTGATTATACTAATTATATTAATAGATATAACATATTTTAAATATTACTTAATAGAATAACACGATGGTAAGGCATTTTATTTAACAATAAAATTTTAAAATTTAAAAAATTTTATTTAACAATAAAATGCCTTGCCATAGTGGCACTACTATAGGTGCTTTTAAGCGTTCTTTTTGGCACTCTATTTTAATTCTGAATCGAATAAATCGTTTCATTATTATATCAGAAATATTGTGGCAATTTTTTAGTGTGTTACTCCACATGTGTCATTTTATCTAAAAAAAATTTTACTAAATCACAATTAACGTTTTTTAAATAAGGTATGTATCGCCGAATAATAATTTCCATTTTGTAAAAGTAATTAAATGTTTCATTATTTACGAAAAATAATGTTTTTGTTCGGTAACATTTAAGGCGTACTAAATTTGAAAATTTCATGTTAGGATTATATGTTTTTGATCCTGCCGAATCTAAACAGTTATCGCAAATTACATTTGTGTTACATATTCTAGACAAAATATAACCGCTTGCATTATACAACGAGTTCATTTCTAAATTATTCAAAGAAATAACCCTGTTTTCAACTTCAAGGGGAATTACAGGAACCTCTTGACTCATATTTGTTTTACAAGTACGTATCCTTGTCAGGGAAAAATGAGAAGCTAAGACACCGTCATCTTGTTCATAGCTAGTATTTTCCAATTTTTGTAATTTTTGAGACACGCTTATAATCTTCAAACTTTGCTTAAACTGTATACAATTTGGAATAGAAAACTTTTTTCTAATGTTAGAGAACAAATTCTCTACGCAGTCTTGCGTAAATCGCCCTCCTAATACAAATAAATATCCTCGATCATTAATTAGATATTTTGTAAGTTCGATGAGAGATTGTGTTGAGATCA
>NW_020210848.1:40529-72654 GCF_003070985.1 Temnothorax curvispinosus | reverse complement strand
GATGGCTCACTGTTGAGAATAGACGGTTATACTTCCTTGGATGCCAGATGTATCGTATTCTTCATATGCGATCGCCTATGTATTTACGTGAACTATTTACCGTCCCTGACTCATCGCTTAGATCTGACCGGCTTGCTACTTCATCAGCTCATATCTTCCAGATACCTGCTCATAGAACCGTAACCTATAAAAATTCCTTTCAGCTCTCGGCAATATACTTTTGGCATTCCCTTCCTTGTAACATAACAACAGCACCTTCTCTTGTATCCTTCAAAAATCTTCTCCGCTCGTTTTTATTGTCATCTGAATCTGTTTAATACCTTAGGCTTTCCGTGCTTATTACATTAGTGCAATTGTTATTATTGTCTAGTCGGATAATCTAGGTCATTGCGTTGCTGCGTTATACATATTACTATCTTAGCTTAAGTTGCGTTATGTATTTTTAATTTAGTTTTTAAGTTATACTTTAAGTTGCTTTTCGTCTTGTTTCTTTTTAGTCAAATATTAGTTTAAGTTATACAGTGGGATGCAATATAATTGTCACTAAGGTTTTCTTTATTCTACTATCTTTTTCCTTTTTGTTTTTCTACTTTTTTCTTAGCTTATATTACATTGCATTCTATGTCTGTACTATTTTGTATCTTTGCCCTATAGCTTAGGTTCGGGCATAATAAAATCAAATCAAATCAAATCAAATCTCTCTCTCTCTCTCTCTCTCTCTCTCAGGTGAGTACCGTATATGCGTGTGATCTGCCTTGTCCTATCGTCAAGCGAACATTGTTCCTGCCGCTTGCTGCCTTCGGGCTGTATGTTGCAGGTATAAGCAGGTCTTTCTGTGCTTGACACGAGCCATATGCAGTTCTTGTGATCTTGCTGCTTGTGTGCTTGATATCTTGGATGCAAGTTGGATCCCCAACCATAACCTCGATAATTGGGATGGATGCGTGAGGGACGACTGCATTGGTGCGCATGCGCGTGCACTTGTCTGCGATTGCTACACTCGACTGCTCCTTCGGCCTGGTTGCGCGTGTGCAGTGATGTCTGGATGGGCGTGAGTCCTGGTGGGACTTAGGCGTACTACTGTCTACGTGCGGCTGTATTACCGTGTGTGGTATGGAGGAGAAAACCGAGTACTTATGCTCGTCATGCAAGAAAGAGATAAAGAGTCAGGTTGTAGCGTGTAAAACATGCACCAAAATTTTCTTTCACCCGGGTTGCAGAAGTGAGCATAAGTTGTATGATGCGAACAATGAGTATGTAAGTTGCCCTGGACCATTCATTAAATTTGATGCTAGCAAGGCAGTGACGGCGTCAATAACAGGAAGAATGATTGGAGCTACGAAAACGAGTGCGGCGACGGGGAGTGGGGGTAAGGCGATGAGCGTGAGTGGAACATCTGACTTGGATAAAAAGATAGATTGGCTCATCAAAACGGTGAAAGAAATAAGAGATGAAATGTCGTGTAAAAAGGAAATAAAAGTAATGATCAAGGAGATAATTAGAGAAGAAATGGGAGACATTAAGCAAGAACTGGAGGAAATGAGAAGTATGATACGGGGAGGAGTATGTGGATCAACACGGGGAGAGCAGAGGAGCTATAGTGAAGTAACTAGAGAAAAAAAGAAGGAAAATATTATTATTGTTAAGCCTAAGGGACAGCAGGAGAGTGAGGTCACTAAGAAGATGATAAAGGAGAAGGTAGACATCAAGAATATGGATATGGGAATAACAAAGTTAAAGAAAGGAAGTAAGGGAGCAGTGATTTTGGGTTGTGAGACTGGAGAGGAAAGGGATAAGTTAAAAGCCGCAGTGCAAGATAGGCTAGGTGAGAATTTCAACGTTACTGAGTCGAGGCGATCGAAGCCTAAGATTAAAATTGTTGGTATCGGTGAGGAAGAAATGAATTTAAATGATAATGACCTAATTGTTGCAATTAAAAAGCAGAACAAAATGGAAGTAAAAAAGGAAGGAATTCATATGCAAATAGTGAAGAGAGTAACTAAAGATAGGAAGATGGATGGAAATCAAACTGGAAGAGGAAGAAGGGAAGAAGGTACAGTAATAATTGAAGCAGATGAGGAAACCCATGAAGTAATATTGGGCAAGGGAAAACTGAATATAGGATGGAAAAAATGTCCGGTATTTAAACACATCAATGTTAAAAGAAGCTTTAAATGCTGGGGATATTATCATATGGCAAGAAACTGTACCAGAGATGAAGCATGTTACAGGTGTGCAGGAAACCACAGAGCGACTGAGTGTACGTCAACAAAGAAAAAGTGTATAAATTGTGCACTTAAAATTCAAACCTATAATCTGAAAATAAGTGATGAGCATGACGCAATTGACCCGGAGTGTCCGACACTTAAAAGGATGATACAAGAGGAGAAGAGGAGAGCCGGTTGGGAAGATACTAAGTAGCAGTGGCAGAAGAAAGAGGAAATGTTATTATACACAAATGCGCAAAATCTGATTGCGCATGGAGATGAGATACAACACCAAATTATGAAGAAAATGCACCCTGCGTTTGTAGCATTGTCAGAAACTAGATTAACTGCGGAAATTGAAGACAATGAAGTGAGTGTGCAAGGCTACAATATAGTTAGATGTAATGCGGAAAATAGAAACACAGGGGGTGTTGTATTGTATGTAAGAGAAGATATTAAGTATGAGGTAGTTTTGATAAAGAAGATAATTGCAAACTGTTGGTGTGCGGCGATAGGAGTAAATGATAAGTTATTTAAAGGTGTGATAATGGTGGTGTATCATTCACCGAGCGCATCAGATGGTGAGTTTGTGAGATTCTTAGAGGATGTCGTGGAGGAACTAATAATTAGGGGAGATTGTATGGTAATAGGAGATTTTAATGTGGATTTTATGATAGATTCGTTCTATACAAAAAAACTACAAACGATAATGCAGAGTTTAGGTATGAAACAGTATGTAAATAAGCCGACAAGGATCGTGAGGAGTAGTCAAACAATGATAGACTTGCTTTTCTCGAATAATAGAGTAGGAGTACAAGTAGTTCATAAGCCTAAAATAACAGATCATGCGTGGTTAAGAGTCGAATTTAATATGAGTATAGCCGAGAATAAATATAAAATATTCAAAAGTAGGGATTATAGTAAATTTGATATAGATGAATTTGTTAGTCTGATAGGAAAGAAAATGGAGCAAGACCAAGATATAAATGCCGATGTCAATATAAAAGCGAAGAAAATAGTTGACGATATAGTAGATGCATTGGACATTATAGCACCTAAGAAAAATTTTCGAATACCGAAAGTATGGGAAGGAAAGAAATGGTACTCGGACGAGATAAGGGAAGCAGCGGCTAGGAGAGATGAAGCATATGGTAAGGCGATGTATGACGATACGGAGCAAAATTGGTTGCAGTTTAAAATTGAGAGAAATGCAGTAGTAAAATTAATTAGAGAAAAGAAAAAAGAATATTATGAAAGTATGATAGATTGTAATAAGGAAAACCCTACGGCTATGTGGAAAACGTTGAAGGAAATAGTTAGAGGAGAACCAATAGGCACTAAAAAAGTTGAAGAGGTAGATTTTGAAATTTTAGACAACATTAAGGGACAAAAGATAGCAGATAAGTTTAACATGTATTATATACAAAGTATTGATAGTGTAATAAGGTCCATAAAGGATACAGACGAAAAGATCACAGATAATATAGAAAATAAGGAAACTATGGAAAAGTTCGAGATGATTAGCATAGAGGAGTTAGAGAAAATTGTCATGGAACTTCCAAGGAAAAAAGGCACAGAAGAAGGAATAAGTAGTTATATATTAAAAGCATCGTTTCCGGTAATAAAAGAAAAATTTGTTGATGTTATAAATAGTTCCTTAGGAAAAGGATGTTTTCCGGACAGCTGGAAAACATCCACGATTATACCGATCCCAAAAGTAGAGAAGGCTATAAAGGCGAGTGAATATAGGCCTGTCAATATGCTGCCTATATATGAGAAGGTGTTAGAATTAGTAGTTAAGAAACAAATTGAAGCGTATTTGGAAAATAATGGGATTATAACAGAGCATCAGTCGGGGTTTAGAAAGAAATATTCCTGTGAAACGGCGATTCAAACAATTATAGATGAATGGAAACTAATAATTAGTGAAGGGGATATGGTGGGTGTAATTTTTATGGACCTTAAACGAGCATTTGAAACAGTAGATATGAAAAGGTTAATAAAGAAATTGTATCAATATGGAATTAGAGGAGCGGTGCTGGAATGGTTGAAGTCATATCTAAGAAATAGAACACAGCAAGTTCGATTTAACGATCAATGGTCAAAGTTATTAGACACAAAATACGGAGTGCCGCAGGGATCAGTGTTGGGACCTCTGCTGTTTATTATATATATAAATGATATAATCAAAGTTCGACCAGAAGGAGGTAGTATAAAAATGTATGCGGATGATACAATAATATATGTAATTGGTAAAAACAGTGAGGAAATAGAAAGAAAATTAAATGCAGCCTTTTCCAAAGTAGAGCAGTGGATGAATATAAATAGGTTAAAAATGAATGCGGGGAAAACGAAATACATGATAGTTAGAAGTGGGAAGAAAGAAGTGAGGGATGGTATCAGGGTCAAATGTTTAGATGGTACGGATATAGAACGTGTGGAAATAATGAAATATTTAGGTATAATTATTGATGACAAGCTGCGATTTGAAAACCATTGTGATTATATGCTTAAGAAAGTAAGAAAAAAAACGAGTTTTCTAAATAGAATAGGTAATAGTATATCGCCGTATACAAGATGTATTATATATAAGACAATTATAGCGCCTCACTTTGAGTTTTGCGCGACTCTGCTAGTCAATATGGGAGAAACACAGTTAGGGAAGTTGCAAATAGCGCAGAATAGAGCGATGCGAGTGATACTACAATGTGATAGGCGGACCAAAGTGGAACATATGCTCCAAGCGTTACAATTTATGTCGGTAAAACAAAGGCTGTATTATAACACCTGTATATTTATTTATAAAATTTTGAACGGCATGTTACCTGAACAGCTAAGAAATAGGTTGCAAGTAATACAGAGTGTGAGTGGAAAACAAACACGCCAGGCGGAGGACATTGTGATACAGTTCCGTAGAACTACGAGCGCACAAAAAAGTGTGTTTTATGAGGGGGTCAAGATGTACAATGCATTGCCAACCGAAGTAAAACGTTGTGAACAAATTAAGAAGTTTAAAAGAATGTTAAAGGAACATATCGGAAATATGTAATTGATTTGTATTACAAATAGCCGAGGAGGCTAATAAAGATCAGTCATTCATTCATTCTCTCTCTTTCTCTCTCTCTCTCTCTCTCTCTCTCTCTCTCTCTCTCTCTCTCTCAATGGTGAGTACGGTGTGTGCACGTCCGTTGTGTTGCTCCTGTCTTAATTGGACATATTTCTGCCGCAAGCTGCCTTCGGGCTCATTTGTTGCAGGTTTATGCAAGTCTTTTTGTTGCTCGTCACGTGCTGTTGTCAGTACGCATCGGGCTATCGCTGGATTCTCGCTATTTGCATGACGAGTGTTTCTCATTATTGCAATATTATTTCTGAGAATCATTCCATGGAGGATGTCGTTCTCTTCTGCGCATGTGCCTGCCGCTTGATCTGTTCTTTCCTACACCTGCTGTCCTGGCGTGCCATCGAGTTCAATATCGATATCGACGCGTCGATCGTTAGTGGTGTGACTTCGAGTTGTCTCTAACGGCGCCTTCACAGTGCAGGTGTGTGCGATGTGAATCAGGTATAGATGCGTGTATACTGTGTGCTCAATAATTGACTTCATCCATACCTGTATAATTTTAAGTATCGTTTTCATATTATAGTGTAAGTTAATCTTTTATTGCATAAGTGATCCTATGATTTGTTGGTGTGCATTATCTTGTAGCATATACAGTTTAGCAATTTTAATTTTACGCTTCGTGTAACATGGATAAATTAAGTTAAGATTCTGGCATGATATTTTTGTGCGTATCATATCTTGCTTTGTTCTAGTGAAATGTATGCTTTCGGAATTTGATCTCGTTATCTTGGGCAGTTTCAGTACATTTGATAAATCTGAAGCAACATTAATTATTATATTGAGACATTCTATTATCAGTCGGCGCTACTAATAATGCTTGTATTGTACTTGTATGCATGAGTTTGCATATGATGCAAATTGCGAATTGCTTCTTCACCGTACTTCATTTACTTTCGTGCGATTGCTTTTTGCATGCGTATTGCAGCTCGACTCAGCGTCTCTTCGACATATACCGTGGGTGTGTTTAGTAGGTATGCTGCGTGCGTGCACTAAGTGCAGAAAGACGATTGCGACTACTTCTGTTGAGTGTGAGTGTGGGAGATCATTTCATCCGGGTTGTGTCAAGCCATACTCGGTTACCAAGAACGCTGACACTTGTTGCAGGTCATTGTCGTCTTTAAGTTTACCTCTTACTCCTGAGGTTAGTGATATTGTGCCGTCTTTCAACTTTGACGTGATGGCTTCTCCCGTGGACACCGACACTCTATCGCATGCTCAGTCGCAATCTCAGTGTAACAACTCTACCAATGAGCTTTTGCTTCGCTTAATGGAACAGCTGAGTGCGTCTAACGTTAAATTAAATGAGCAGTTGCGCGAGTCGAATAGTCGTTTTTCTACTTTTGTTGAGGAGCAGCGGCGTACTAACAACGAACTTATGGATAAGCTTGATAGGCTGAGCTGCATTGCGAGCAGAGTTGAGTCCAATAGTGATCGTATTGTAGAGTTGGAACAGCAATGCGCTGCTCTTAGGAGTGAGATCCGTGAGCTGAGAAGTGATCAAAGTCGTTCGCCTGTTCCGCCGACTCAATCTGGAAATAAGCTTATTATATCGGGTTTGCCTTGCGCTTTTTCTATCACTCCCTCCGCGTGTGTGCGTAATGTATTCGCTGCTCTCGATATCTCTGATTTATCTTGTCATGTTCTTGATGTCAGGGCTGTCATACAGAAGCCTCCTTCTGCAGCATCTGGCACAACGTTGCCATCTTCTCCTCGTTCGTTAGTTGTTACCTTAGCTTCTCCGGCCGTGCGTGATATTGTTATCTCTAAAAAGCGTGCACGGCGTACGCTGAAACAGAGAGAGGTCTGCGGTAATGACTCAGATAGGACGGTCTACGTCAACGAACTGCTTCCTAAGGAGACTTATGGCCTGCTTCAGCAAACTAAACGTGTCGCCAAGGAGAAATCATATAAGTATGTGTGGGTGAGAGATGGACGTGTTCGGGTCAGACAGTCCGACGGCGGGCCTGTAATTCAGATTAATTCTTGTACCGACCTTGACACGCTCCTTTGACGGGCACATTCCGACTGCTTATCATCTTCCGTTTTAATTCGTCAATCAGCTTTGAGTACTTCTCACTTCAGTGTTGCTCAATTTAATGCGAACTCTCTTCGAGGTCACATCGACTACATTCGATCATACTTCCATGCTAACTTTTATCACATAATCTCGATCTCTGAGACATGGCTTAACGCCAATATCTCAGACGAACTAGTTGCTCTGGATGACTACTTCCTTATCCGACATGATCGTGTGAGTCATATTGGTGGTGGAGTAGCATGTTATGTGCATAAATCGCTTAAGGTCAGGATCTTAGCTTCCTCAGGCAACGTCTATGTTAATGAACCTGAGTATCTTCTTGTCGAGGTGCGTCTGTCAAGTGGCGATTTGGTGTTTCTTGCGTCCATCTATAGGAGACCTAAAGGACTCTTCTTACATGAGTTTGTTGAGTCATTAGCTCGATTCTCGCACCTTTATAAGAATATAATTATTAGCGGTGATTTAAACTGCAATCTATTGTCAACAAATTGCGAGACGCAGTACTTGCGTGGAATCATGTCTAGCTTATCTTTACATATTGTGGACTCCGGTCCTACGCATCATACAGCTTGTTCTGACTCATGGCTTGATATTTTTGCGGTGGATGATGCGGACAAGGTGTCATCATTCATGAAGTCCTTTTATCGCTGGGCACGATATCATTGCGCTCTCTTTAACACTTAATGCTAATCATACAGCTGATCGATCCATCTCTCGATGTAATTACAAGCGCATAGATTGTTTAGTGTTCACTGAATTTCTCGGTTCGATTGCTGGTGAGGTGAGAGCCGCGATCGATGGTTTGTCTAGTGATGCGGATGTCGATGGATTTTGTGAGGTACTGTCTCATCACTTACTAAGAGCACTTGACACCTTTGCTCCTTTACATGTGTTTGTTGTTAGGAAACCTCCTGTGAAATGGCTCACGAGGAAATTGGTTGATCGATTGCGCTATCGTAACCGGTTATATAAGCGCGCCAAACGGACTAACTGTTTGTTAAGCTATGCTATGTATCGACTGTTTCGCAATCAGCTAAATGCTGACATCAAATGTGCGAAGAGTGAATTTCACTATAAATCTCTTATTAGTATTACGGATCCAGCAAAACTTTGGAGGGAGCTAGCACGACTTGGTCTTGCGAAGTCATCTCACACTTCTCATCTTCATTTCTTTACTTCTAATCAGCTCAACTCTTATTATTCGTCTGTTTCAACCTCCTTGCTTACACTCTGATTTTATTTCTGCCATTGCTTCCGTAAATCGTCCTTTTGATCGTCCTGAGTTTGTTTTCTCATCTATTTCTGCTCAGTCTGTTTTCAAGCTTATTACTGCCCAGTCCATCCACTCTTATGCCTCCGGTTCTGATGGTATTCCTCTATATGCTCTCCGTATTGCATGGCCAGTGGTTTCATCCTGTATTACAACTTTGTTTAATCGTTCTCTTGACGCTGCTTTGTTTCCATCCAAGTGGAAGGAAGCATATATTCGCCCTCTCTCTAAAATTCGCACACCTCTATCCCCGTCTGACACTAGACCAATTGCGAACTTACCTGAACTATCTAAACTATTAGAGAGAATAGTTGCTTCGCAGATTGTTGAGTACTTGAATCATCATAATATCCTAAATCCCAGGCAATCTGCGTATCGTGTGGGTTATAGCACGCAGTCTGCGCTCCTGCGTGTTTGCAACGACATTAGGCAGGGAATTGACGTTGGACTCTTGACTATTATGATACTGTTCGACTTCAGCAAGGCGTTCGATACTGTCCCTCATTTGCAGCTGCTTATTAAACTCAAGGAGATTGGTTTCTCAGATGCAGTTCTAAACTGGATTTTTTCCTATTTGACCGGACGCTCTCAAGCTGTTATTGACGATACTGGCAATCTTTCTGATTGGATTTTCACTTCTTGTGGTGTTCCTCAAGGCTTCGTGCTTGGCCCATTGTTGTTTTCTCTGTTTATTAATGATATATGTTATATACTTTCTTATGTGTTTCATATGATTTTCGCAGATGATGTTCAAATTTACCGTCAGTGTTCACATGCTGATATCCCCCTTGCTTTGGAGCTAATGTCGAGAGATGCCAATGCAATTTTTGAGTATGCTAACAGGAATGGACTCAAGCTCAACCCAGCCAAGTCTAAGGTCATTATATTTGGTAGTCAAGCTTATGTCACTGGTATTGATCTTGGCTGTTTATCTCCCATTATCGTGAATAACACTCCTCTACCATTTGTAAGTGAGGTGAGGAACTTAGACGTGGTATTTACGTCCAATCTCTCTTGGACTAAACACATCTCGTTAGTCTCGCAAAAAGTCCACTTTGCATTGCATAATCTAAAATTTAATAAAAATTCTCTTTTCACCGACCTTAGGATAAAGCTAGTCGTCACTCTTATCATGCCTCATATTGACTACTGTTGTCTTGTTTATCATGGTCTTAGTAAAGAGTTAAACACCAAATTACAACGTCTTGTCAATTGCTGTATTCGCTTCATTTTTAATTTAAAGTATGATGAACATATTACTCCTTACAGACGTCAACTGAGGTGGCTCACTGTTGAGAATAGGCGGCTGTACTTTCTTGGATGTCAGATATATCGTGTTCTTTATATGAGTCGCCTGTGTATCTCCGTGAGCTGTTTATTTCTCCTGATCTGTCACTGAAGCAATCTGACCGACTAGCTTCATTGGCTGCTCAAACTTTCCACATTCCGGCTCATAGAACTACTACCTACAGAAATTCTTTTCTGCTTTTGTCGATATATTTCTGGCATTCTCTTCCTGGCACTATAAAATCAGCATCTTCCCTTCCTGCCTTCAAGAGTCTTCTTAGTGCCTACTTACATGCGTCTGAATCTGAGTGACCGGTTTATTCCTTTTTCTTCTTTCCGTGCTTGTCCTTTGTTTTGCCTGTGAGGTGCTATTCGGCTGGTTGTAAGTTGCGTTAGTCTTAGTTGCGTTAGTCTTGGCTGCGTTGCGATTAGGTTTAAGTTGTGTTAGTCTTAGTTGCGGTAATTATAAGTAGCTTTTAAGTTTTTAAGCTTTCTTGTCTTGCGTTAGTCTTAGTTGCGGTAATTATAAGTAGTTTTTAAGTTTTCTTGTTTTTGCTGCTATCGACCGAATTTAAAAGAATTATATATGAAACAGAGGTAGAATTTTCCAAGGAGTGCTATAAAGTGTATAATTTTTCGTTACCGATCTTTTTGGAAACCGGTCACAAAATTTTTCAAATTTTTCAGAAATTAATTGACCGAATTTTAAAAAATTATATGAAGTAGGGGTAGAACTTCTCGGGGATTGCCATAAAGTGTATAGTTTTTCGTTACCAATCTTTTTGGAAACCGATTACAAAATTTTTCCAATTTTTCGGAAATTAATTGACCGAATTTTAAAAAAAATATGAAGTAGGGGTAGAATTTCCCGGGGATTGCCATAAAGTGTATAATTTTTCGTTACCAATCTTTGGGGAAATCGGTATCAGAAAATTTTCAAATTTTTCGGAAATTAATTGACCGAATCTCAAACAATTGTATATGAAGTAGAGGTAGAATTTTCTGGGGAGTGCTATAAAATGTATTATTTTTTGTTACCGATCTTTTTGAAAACCGGTTACAAAATTTTTCCAATTTCTCGGGAAATAATTAAATCTTAAAGAATTACATATGAAATAAAGGTAGAATTTTCCCGGGATTGCTATAAAATGTACAATTTTTTTTTGCTACCGATTTTTTTGGGAACCGGTTACAAATTTTTTCCAATTTTTCGGGAATTAATTGATCAAATCTTAAAAAATTATATATGAGATTGTTGTGTCAAAATTTTTTTATTTTTTGGAGAATAAGTTTAATTTTTCATTAATGGATAATTTTTCATTAATGAATTGATTTTCTTGAAACCGGTTACAAAGTTTTTCCAATTTTTTTAAAAGTTTCCGATTTTTGTTTAAAAAATGTACGTGATTGTTCTAATTTTTTCAAATTTTGAGATATTAGCTAAATTTTTTTAGAGATAATTTTTCGTTACTTTCTTAAAAACAATGCCCAAATTTTTCTAATTTTTCGGGGATGGTAAAAATGTGTATAATTTTTCATAATCAATTGTTTGGAAACCGGTTTCAAAATTTTCTAATCTTTTGAGGATGGCTACGATGAGTTTATAGAAAAATTGCTAATAATAAAGGGGTTTCCGATTTCTGCTCCAATTTCCGTAAATTTTGAGATATCAAGTTGAATTTTTTTTTATGGATAATTTTTATAGATAATTTTTCGTTACCGATTTTCGTGGAAACTGGTTACGAAATTTTTCAAATTTCTCGGGAGTTAATTGATCGAATTTCAAAGAATTGTATATGAAATAAAGGTAGAATTTTCTGGGGTTTGCTATATACTGTATAATTTTTTGTTACCGACCTTTTGGGAAACCGGTTACGAAATTTTTTCAATTTTTCGGGAATTAATTGACCAAATCTTAAAGAATTATATATGAAATAGAAGTCAAGTGTTAAAATTTTTTTAATTTTTGGAGGATAAGTTTAATTTTTTATTAATAGATAATTTTTCATTAAGAATTTATTTTCTTGAAATCAGTGCCAAAATTTTTCTAATTTTTTGATGATTTCGAAAAAAGAAAATAAAATGGAAGAAAATGAAAGAGAGGCGGGTCAACGGAGGGTGAAAACGCGCGAAGCGCGAGCAAAAATAAAATTTAAAAACTTTAATATAAGGGATTATATACATTTTTGAAATATTTGACAATATGCTAATCTGCATCTATAATATTATCTATTATTTTTTATTTTTTAAAAAAGAATTTGAAGAGATATAAATTAGAGTTTGAGGAAAAAGAATGTCAAAGGTGCTCCTAATTAATGAGTGAGTTTGGGGAGAAGGGAATAGATTTTGAGCCCGCGCGAAGCGCGGGCGAAAAATTTAGTATACAATATATATATAGTGTCACGTCTTTTTCACGCCCGGTCTCGCCCGGGGCGCACGACGGATCAAAAGGGTTAGAGAGAGAAGGATGGTTAGCCTCTCCGACGGTTCTCTCGCACAGTCCGACAATTCAATAACCGAAATTTTTATTGTTGGGCGCCAGACGCGTAAATTTGCGTCCACTAATGTACGCCAAGATCGCGAAAATCAAAAAGAGACGCAAGACGTGATAACTTCGGCGTGCGAGGAATTGGCTAGCTCGACCTAACGGCTATGGGCGGGGTGGATGAAGGACAGCGCGATATTCGGCGGGGTGACGCATAAATCACTCACTCACATATTCAATAATAAGAATGGAAAACAAGGTTTATTGTATAGTGGCCAGAAAGGGCCGTAGTGGATAACAGTCGCTGGTATAACTTTGAAATACTATGAACCCGAATAATAAATAAATGATTGAATTGCGGAAATCAGAAGATCGAGTCGGATTAGTAAATGAAACGGTCATGAAATAATGTTACCGAGGTTGAATTAGCAGAATTAAATTAAGTCGCCGGAAAGAACATCGATTACAGAATATAATTGGACTCGATAGACGTAAACGCGAGATACTACGTAAGGGGGCTTGAACGCCACTGAAATTACGGCTAATATCACGCGATAGAAGGTGAGCTCGATTGCGAGGTTACAGTAATAAGCGCGAGATAATAATGTAACGGCCCAACTTTATTGTCGAACGCAGACTAATTCGCCGGATCAGGAGTTCGACTGAAAGGCCCAGAGACAATAATCAGTTATAAAGTACAATAGCAAGCTTTATTCAATTTGATAACTACAAACCATGCGGAACGCGGGTTGATAGCTGGACGCGGTATTTACAGAAATCGGGAGTGCATGCGCACTCAGCGCGATATACGAGAGAACGAGGGGACGCGGTTTTACAGCGGGATGCGATACTTACATAGGTCGGTAGTGCATGCGCACTCGGCGCGGTATACGAGATAACGCGACTTTACAGTGAGACGCGGTATTTTACGACGCGCTATATACAACGGAGGATTGCGGGATCCCGGGGTTACGGTCGCGAGAACCCTCGCTACGAGGCCGAGCACGCTCGACCTCGTTGTGCCGTGGCCGTCGGGAGTAAGTGCGATGGAATTCGGAAACACCTGAGAACGCTCAGTCGAGGCTCATACTCTGGACCTCGTTTTTGTGTGTCGCCTTGGGATCGGGATGCGCCTAGCGATGGTAGGCTTCGTCGGAGATGGCTGAAGGCCTGTAGGAGACGAAGTGACGTCTCGCCGAGCGCGCCGGCTTATATATCGCTCGACGCGGCGAGTTCGGCAGGAGGGAGGCCAATCGTCAGGCAAATCGCGCGCTGGTGGGGATTCGGCGGTGAGCGCTCGACAAGTGCGGACGTGCTTTCCCTCCCTGCGATTCTGCGCAGTTCTAACCTTACGTTGTTGCGTGCGTATTATTCGGGCGTGTGTTCGTTTTGTATTGTGGATAGCTTCAAGAGTCTTGGGGCTTCCCCTTTTCTTGCCTTATTAACTGAGTCAAATCGAATATCCTTGCTAGTGAAAGGTTTTGTTCAATTATGCAGGCGGCTTCGGCCCCTGTAAAGAAAAACATCTTGAAAGAGGCGGACCGGCGGCGATGCCTGTCCGTATCTCGCAGTGATTTCGATAGTTTTTTTGAAAAAGCGATAGAAAATTCAGCAATAGTGTCGGATTCGTATTCTGGCTCGCGATCGCGATCTCGCTCACGTTCACGTTCGAGCTCTGAGTCGTACAATCAATCTCACTCGCGCTCTCGATCTCACTCCCCTCCCGATGCGCATAATATTCCTCGTGCTTCCGAATTTATTAAACCTGAGCAAGTGATAAATATGGAGAAGAAGAAACAAAAGAGCCGCAAAAACAACAACGGTGACGAGGATTCGGATTTCGTCCCTCCCTTCGAGTCAACGGTTAGCAAAGATGCAAGGTCCCTCGCAGCCAAAACGAATGTATGTAACGTAAACAATGCCATGGACATTGACCCCCCCGCGCGGACAAAAGCGATCGGCAGATACCAAAGATATGACTGTAGATAGAATAAAGATCCCTTGTGACACTCGTAATATCCCGACGATGGAATCCGATGCGGGGCAGCTCGGCAGCGACGGGGCTCCCCCTGCGGCGTCGACCCCCCTTCCCTCGGAACCAAGTAAAATAACTAATCGCTATCGTGTTACCGACGAGAAACCTTTCATTGTACACTTTCAGCATGTCCAAACGAATGTCTCCCTTCATTCCCTGCAAATTTCGCGTATGATTAGCGCCTCTTTTAAAAAAGACATTGTCGAATGTAAACAAGTAGGAAACAACAAAGTCATGGTCACTTTTTCTACGGCTAAAGCAGCCAACAGCGTTATCGATCATCCTTTGTTAAAGCAGAAGAACTTGACTGCGTTTATCCCATCCTTCATGGTAATGAGGGTAGGCATTGTCAGGGACATCCCGATTGAATTTGCGCTAAGTGAATTGGAAACAGAAATTGAGTCTCCGGCTAAGATTTCTTCGATTAGTCGTATGAACAGAAAAATCAGAGAAGACGATGGCACTTTTAAGTTTGTTCCGTCCAAAACTGTATTGTTAAAGTTCGAAGGCCAAAAACTTCCTAAGGAAGTAGCTCTCTTCAAAACAAAGATACCGGTTGAGCCTTACATTCCGCGGGTATTAATATGTTTTTTGTGCTACCGATTTGGCCATGTCGGTGCCAACTGCAAAGGAAATCCCCGTTGCATTAGATGTGCTCAAGTTAAGCATAATGTGGACGAGGTATGTCCTCGTCAGGAACTTCCTCCCGTCTGTGGTAACTGTGGGGCCGAACATTTGCCTACTTCACCTAGCTGTCCAGCTCTCGGTAAACAAAAGCAGATATACAATATCGCATATGGCGAGAACATATCTCTCCCACAAGCGCGCGCAAGAGTCGAGGGAGGCGACCCTCGACAGTTAATTAGTTACTGATCTTTAGAAGATTATCCGCAACTGCCGAATCAATCTCGGTGGCAGAGTCAGTCTCCTGATTCTAGTTCCTATGCGAATTGCAACCCTTATGAGTATTTAGCCAACGCATCCGGTGCGAGCTGCGTCAACAGTCATGGAGGCACATACTCAGAAGCCCTCCGTAGCCACCGAGATAATACTAATTTTAAGAACCGACATAATACCAGGGTTTTCACGCAGAATCAAAATAGAGAAAGAGAACAGGAAAAAATGAAACGCGATCAACTATACTCACAAAGACAGCAGGCCTTTCGTGACCTACACAATTCAGTGTTATACGCGCCTAACGGTAAGACTCCCAATTTCGATTCCTCCTCTTCCGATCCTCATCCCCCCACCTCCCAATCCCAACCCTCTTCCCTTCCCCTTTTCCACTCTTCCCCCTCTTTTGAGCAAACTTCCTCTCCAGAGGAATCTATAAGGAATAATCTTACTCAGAGTAATAATCTTCAATTCTTAAATATGTTTACAATGTTAATTAATCACTTTGTCGAACTTATCCCGCCCTCACTTAACGGCACCCTACTCTGCGAGGGAATCCAACAAATACGTCGCTTGCTACTGGAACTCACACATCATCAAGCCCTCTCACATGGCTAATTCTTCTACACAAACTTTAGCGTATGCCTCCGATTGCGGTATCCTGTACTGGAACTGCAGGGGAGCAGTAAGTAAAAAACCTGAGATAGAAAAACTTTGTGAGGACTATGAAGTTATATTTTTAGCTGAAACATGTATGACCCCTGCTAATGACTTCTCTATTCGTGGCTTCAAAGTACTTAGAAGGGATTCCTATGATCCCGGTGTCAGAGGGATGCTTGCCTTGGTCAAGGACACAATTTTATTCTCTCAAATCAACCTTGCAGGACTATTGGATCCATCTGTGGAGGCCATTGGTTTGGAGCTGAAGATCGCCAGCGTCAGAACAGTCGTTGTAGGAGTTTACAGACACCCTAAGCCTTTCGTCTGCCAAAATACTTGGCGAGACCTGTTCTCGCTGGTTGACTCTCGAGAATACTTTCTCCTTATGGGAGACATAAACGCCCATCACCCCTATTGGGGAGCGACCCGGGTTAACTCAGCAGGGTCTTGTATTGTTGACATTCTTGATCAGTATCCGTTAAAGCTTGTTAGGCGCAGATTTGCCTACCTATATTCCTCCTCCAGGCATTACGCCTTCTCTATTAGACTTGACAATTTGCTCATCCAATCTGGCTCCTCTATGCGAATCTCTTACTCTTCGAGACACAATGAGCAGCGACCACCGTCCGATCATTGCCTACGTTAATCGACAGGTTAGATCAGTAAAAGTTTTTTCCTACAAACACAAATTATCGAAAGAACAATGGAGAAACTTTACCTTTATCCTGCAATCACGTGCTGAAGATTTGGAGGCGGAGGTTCTTGAGATCAGTGATAAGGACCCCTTGCAACAATACCGCGTATTTTTTTATCAGATTGATAACGTCCTTAGTGAGTTCTCTCCCCCAGCTAGAGACTCAATTTCTCTGAAGCATCGAAAAAAAGATGGTACTCATACTGGTCCACCTCCTGCCCCTTGGTGGACGAAGGAGTGTTCGGAAGCAGTGCAGACTAGAAAAAGAGTATGCAAGATATACCGAAAAAACCCCTCTGTGGCAAATTATCAGGCTTATAGGGCTCAACTTTCTCTGACTAGGAAAATCCTGAGAAAGGCCAAAAGAGATGGATGGAGAGAATACTGTTCCTCGTTGAATTTTTTGACTCCTACTGTGGAGGTTTGGAGAATGCTGAAAAGGTATAGAAATCGTAAATTGGCGTCAGCCAATCCCTCTGCGGGCGTAAATAGCGAACAAATAGATATCGCCATGGTTAACATTTGTCCTCCCTCGTGTAATTCTGAACCACTAAACATCCCAGACAACTCCGCTTCTACACCTGAGACCCTCTCTTGGATGGACAGTGTCTTTCAATTTCAGGAATTCGAGGCTGCTCTTGACTCCGTAAAGGTAAAGTCCAGCCCAGGTTTTGATAGAATAGATTATCAAATCATTAAATCGCTTCCTTCTCCCCTGCAAAAACTGCTTCTGAGAATCCTCAACAACCTGTTTCTGGAGGGTGTTTTTCCGGAGACCTGGTCACATTCGCTGGTTTATCTCATCCCTAAACCCCACGGTGGTGGAGTTAGACCGATAGCTCTCACCTCCTGTGTACTTAAACTATTCGAAAAGCTTATTCTTAATAGATTACACTGGGTAATGGAGTCGAGGGCCCTACCTGAGTCTTTGATACCTGACTTCCAGTTCGGATTCCGCAAATTCAGATCTTGCTCTGACAACCTCACTATCCTAACATCTGAAATCCAAGAAGGGTTCCTTCAGAATAAAATGACTGCGGCCTTGTTCATTGACGTGAAGGGTGCATTTGACAATGTTATTCCTAATATCCTAATTCATGATCTACTAGAACTTGGATTCCCCAAAAGGTTCTGCCAGTTCGTTCAAAACCTCATTTGCTCTCGTAATGTTCAGTTTGTTGTTGATGGCAAACTTACCCCTCCTCGCACTTCGCGAAAGGGCACCCCTCAGGGATCAGTACTTAGCCCATCCTTATTCAACATTTACCTAAGGAAAATAGCAAAAGTACTCCATCTTCGCGTCAAAATTCTCCAATTTGCTGACGATATTGTTATATATGCAACGGCATCCACCCTGCAGAAAGCTATCGACTTCTTACAAAAATCCCTTGATCAAATACAGAATTTCCTCAGAAATAGAGGATTAGAAATCTCTCCCTCCAAAACTCAACTTATGATCTTCTCGCCTGTCAAGGTCAAGCGGAACTACAATCATTGCGTCATCAGAATCGACGATAGGATCATCAGCCCCTCAGATACTGTTCGTTTTCTAGGTGTCATCCTAGACCCCAAGCTTGCAGGCACTGCTCACATGGATTACCTGATTTCTAAAGCCAGGACAACAGCGAACATTATTTCTTCTCTAAGAGGGGTTTGGTGGGGAGCTCATCCCCAGCTTCTTCTTAATGTGTATAGAGCCATTTTAAGAGGTTCCCTAGAGTATGCCTTCCATATATTTTGCCTTTAAAGATCGTCCAAATTTCATAGACTTGAAATTATACAGAATAAGGCTATTAGAGTCAGTCTGGGATATCGCATTTCCACACCCATAAACACCATGTTTGCTGAAGCTAAGGAGCCACCTTTAAAGCTAAGGCTTCTATATTTGGCTACTAAATATCTCATTAAAGTACAGTCAGTCACGAATCATCCAGTCACAGAATCGTTGTCAGAGATAGCATACTATACATCCCAGGACCCGGGGAAGGCAGAATATATAACTCATAATTTTCCTCTAGCGGAAACATTTAGAAGTGTCAAACAGATAACGCGCTACATATACAAATCGACAATCTTGCCTACTTTCCAGTATTCCTTTCATTCTTCTTTTTTCTCCCCCCCTCACTTCTACCCAAGTCCAGACTTAATGGATACCTTTAACAAAGTTCCTCGGCAACAGGTACAAGCAGCTTTTGACCAAGCATTCAGCGAGGTCATCAGGGATACTCTGATATTTTACACTGACGGGTCCAAGACCCAGCCAGGAAACTACGTAGGTGCTGCTTGCCACTCCTCTCAGATTCAGCTGCAAATCATGCATAAACTACCGTCTCAGACATTTATATTTACTGCCGAAGCCTGGGCCATCTACAACGCAATACTTTTATGTCTCGACCTTCGGCCAGCGTGTGCCACTATCATTACTGATTCCAAAAGCGTGATAGAAGCTTTCGCAGCCCCATATCCTCGCAAATGTAACTATCTCATCCCGCTAATTAAGGCAAAATTACTTATAGCTCAAGAAGGTGGCACTCGTATACAGTTTATTTGGGTTCCCTCGCACATAGGAATATCCGGTAACGAAACTGCCGACTCTTTAGCAAAAAGGGCAATAAGAGAAGGCACTCCTCCCTCACACTTCAAAATCCCATATACTGATCTATTTGCTGTTTCTAAAGAAAAACTAGACAATCGCTTTAAAGAATATCTCGCCATACGCGCCCGAGACAAAGGGACTCATTATTATAATCACATATATCGAGAATCGTCAAAACCTTGGTATTACAAGTCTTTCCAGAGAAACAATTGTAACCGTGAACCGCATTAGAGCTAATCACTATAACTTAAATCATAGTTTGTTTCGGAAAAACCTCATCGATGACAGCTCATGTCCATGCGGTAATCGGATTCAGGACATTAATCATTTAATCTTTTATTGTCCAATTACCATTAGACATAGTTCCAAGCTCCGTGAATTTATTTTCAAAAGTAAAGGACCCAACTGTCGCGATATATATGACGTTCTCAGAAAACCCACTAGCAAGGTGTGCCGTCTAATTATGGCCTTCTGTAAGGCTATAGAAGTCCGAATTTAAATCGCGCGCCACGTTCCTCTATGCCCCTTAAGCTTTCCTCTCTACTTTCCATGCACAGTCTATGCCACCTCACCGCTCGAATGGAAACGAATCACATAGTACAATACCAATTAAGAAAACTTGGCCGTATCGCCACTGACAAGAGGCGGGTGCTATTAATCAAAAAGAAGAAGCGCGCTGGTGGGAGCGGCGCGATCCCGCGCGCTCGTTTTCGGCGGCGATTGGCTCCCGTCGGCGCTCGTCGGCGTCGTGCGGGAAGGCACCGGTGCGGCGTGTTCCCTGCGCACACGGTGCGTTTCGGACGTTTAAAAAATTGTGGACGCACCGCGCCCTGTCCTCGCCCGACGGATGATCGGTCGGGCGGCATTCGGCGGGTGGTGGCCGGAAACGATGCCTTGGCGTGAGGGGCGCATCGTTACAATAATAAGGTCAATAATTGAATAACGAAAGCAACTCAGCGAACAATAGAGTTGCACTAATTACTAGAGGAACTAGAATGCTAAATGCAAATCATTTGGTGCCGCGCCCCGCTTGGCGCGCAAGGACGCAAGTTCCGCAATCGCGAAGAATTCTGTCGCCAACGCGAACCATCGTAAGACCCTCGCTAAGAGGGTATAAGGCCCGCGAGAATACTCACGGCGATGCAATTCATAACGCCAGAATGCGCGGCGTAACGCGGAATACCGCGACGATCACACGAAATAGACAAAGACACTGCATACTAAGTCTAACGCCGGAGGAAAAATACGGAGTTACTGCGAGTAATAATTGAACGCAAGTAACTTTCGAGCGCAAATAATAAGTCAATTGAACGCAAGTAACATTCCAATGCAAATAATAAGTCAACGCGAGTAACATTCTAACGCAAATAATAATCGAGCCTGGTCGATTCGGGTGTCGCGTGTGAAATCTAAGTCCCGACCATACGAATTACGACACACAATGAAACACGCGGTCGCGAACACGAAGGTCGCAAGAAATGGCGAAATCGCAATATCGAAATCCGTTGCGGACGCGCCTACCGCGATCTCCAAGAGTTTCCGGTCGCGATCCCTTGGCCACGAGACCATTCCGGTGCCCCTCGCTTTTGCTGTTGATCGCTAATTATACGCCTTGTCGGCGAGTACACCAAATACCGAAGCACTAATCGTTGCTCCCGAACGAGAGCGCGACCCAGAGGGCGGTGTCGTGGCTTTACAAAATAATACGCAAGGCAACCTCACCAGTGGTCTGCTCACTCTCGAGGATTCTTCACCGTCGCCAAGGGCCTCTACGTGGGCGTCAAGATGTTGCGGCTCGATAGCCGGGCGCAGTCGGAAACGCACGACCAAAACTTTAACGCTTTCACGCCTGAGGACGACCAGGAAGTGATCGCTGAATTTCGCTCGATGGCGGAATCGATGGTGCGCCCCACTCGGGGCTTGCGCGACCCTTCGGCGCGATAGCGCGGACCAATGAGAGGCGGGCTCGCGGGCTCGTGGTAGCTCCTCGCTCAGGGCGGTCGGTCGCAGGTCCTGCGTGGCGTCTGCTGGCCCCTAGCTTTTGCAGCGGTCTTTCGGCATCCATAATTAGCGGTTTAGACACGGCGATTCCTTCGTGATGCTTCCCTGAGACCCAGGGGTCTGGGCCAGCCACTCCCGAAGTCCGGTTATTGTAGTGGAGGTTAGCCGGGGAAACTTGTTCTCTCCCGGCGCCGGGGCCCTGTTGCGTCAAGCTCCGTCCGCTGACATCTCACGCGCCGCGCGCGTGCTTTCCTGCGCCCCCTTCGCGCTTGGCTGCCCGCGAGCTTCGTCTCGATCCGCTTTCGCCAATCGATTTCTCGCCTCGATCCTCCTAGCCCGTTCCATCTTTCGTAATCTCTCGTATTCCCTCGGAGAAAATCCGTGTCTCGTCTCGGTGAGGCGCCGTGTATTATACAAAATAAGAAAATAAAAGGAATCAGAAAATATAAACGCGATTAAATTATGCCCCTGGAGATCTCGCATCGACTCTCTGGGCCGTCCTCGGGCGCGAACCAGCGCCTCGTGACGCGGCGGCGCACAGTGGGGCGAACGCCTCATTTTTCGGTCATTTGCTTATAACTTCTACATTTTTCAATGAAATGACTTGAAACTTGACATAAATAATGTGCGATTATTATACATTTAGTGTATAAAATCAAAATTATTTAATTAACAATTTTTCATAAAGTTTCATAGATAATTTTTTTTATTTTTTAAATACTTTTTAGTTTTTTTTTTAAGTCGATTCTATTTTTAAAAAAATTTTTTATTTTATACTTTTTTAGTGCTTCATTAAATTAATATGAATAATTATTATCGCATATTTCCTTACTGCTCCGTACCCTGATGTTTTAGTTGTGAGTTTTACAATAAAAAAGGAACTGTTTTTCTTGCTTCTCACATCTATTCTTTTACTTAATCATCATCTACATCATTATCGCTGAAATATAATAAACATTTTGCATCTTCAGTTAATTCTTTCTTTTTATGTCCCATAATTTTTCGCAAATTAGATATTGTTGGATCTGAAGCAATTATCAAATTATTAAAAATATCTTCATTATTTTGTATTCGCGACATTTTTCGCAAATGATTTTTTCTATATTTTCTAAAATATTTATGGTTTGCTTCCAGAGCATCTTCAGATAATTGTCCTATTAGTACGATAGCATTTTTTATAATATCACTGCCATGAATCAATAATTTGTGAACTGAGACTGGCATGTAGTACCATGGGTATAATGATATAAATAATTCGGCAGTTCTAAAAGCATAGGAATCGAATTCCAACACGTTAATCCTATTACCGCTAGCGATTACTTGCAACAAAACTCCAAATCGAGTTATTAAGTTTTTATCTAAACCTGCGCAACCTGTAATGGCAGCTGATAATTCTGGATTAGCAAAAAATTTTCTGGCCGTGTTGCCATCATTGGATGTACCTTTTCCTTGTTTCACGAAGTCTATCAAGAGACCTGCTTTTGTTCTGAAGGCAGTCTGTATCGTGAAGAAGTAGGAATTAAATTCAGTACTTCGTTCGGAAAAGAGAATTCACAATTTAACCAACTTTCATCTTTGTAATAAATGTGTTGTAACTGTACGAGCTAGCTACCAATTTTAACTTCAAATTCTTCGTGAAAATTATGAATTTTTTTTTCAATGCTTTCAACGCAATTTTGGATAATTCAGTATTAATACATAATGTTATGTGGCTTATTAAAGCCTGATAATTTGATAAATCCAGATTATTTGCACGCATACAATTAAAAAGTTGACGATTCATTCGGAAATTTTCCATTTTACGAGCGTGTTAAAGTATAATCTTCTATATATTTTACATATTCTATATATTTTTCACTGTATCCTGAAAAGGACGCAAAGTGAATTGTGTAAAGCAAAACTTTCAAAATCAAAAAGTCTTTAATCGACTACTGATCGAGAAAGACTGACGAAAAGTTTTTATCTCCGCTGTTTTTATTTCCTCCCCCTTCCCTCCTCTCCCCACCCTCCTCTCTCCTCCCCTCCCTCCTCGAGGAGAACAATATTTTTAATAATATTTTTAACAAAACTTTCACATTGTCAACAGCAAACGGCTCTTAATTAGCCCGCATTCCCTACGATTGGATTTCCAATAGAGCCACGACTCATCGCTATTATATTAATTGACATAATTAATTGTTATAAAATATGGATGTAATTAATCATTACAAAATAGCAATATTTAAATAAATTATATATCCCCCTTCGTCTTTCTTTTATGAGAAAATAGACATCCATATTCACTCGACATGATCGAACGGCGTCCGCTGAGCTATTCGTGGACGACGTTCGACCATGTCGAGTGAACTTCGACGTCAATTTTCTCATAAACGCCGGACGTATACGGATAAACAACCTTATATGTCCAAAAACTAGACACTGTGCCCTATCAAATGGCGCAGAGCAAACCTTAATCCATTCTAATCCACAAACTTTCTTCCTGTTTGAATATTAAAGTAAGAATTTTTTAATAGTCGAATATGTCGTGTATATTTATTAATATATAATAGTACTCGAATGACATAAAACTAAAATAAATATGTTTTTTGAACCCTAATAAATAAGTTCTGATAGGCATTTAACTCATATTCGCAGTTAGGCTTTCGGCAGAGTTTTTAGAAAGTAACCTATCGAATTACTAGAATTTCAGTATTCACGAAAATGTCATACTTTATCAGATCATTTTGAGGAAAAAACAACGGATAAAATCAATTATAAGTTCATTTATTTATAGTTTAGGATATATATTAACATAAAATCTCGTCAAAATTTGAATTATGCGTTTTTCATTTTTTCGTCCAATATCCGGTTTTTGATAGATTCGCCCCACTGTGCGGCGGGGCGCTGCCCCGATGCAGCGAAACTGCAACGTCACAATAGATAGGGGTAGAAAGAACTAAAGAATGTAATGGAATTAGAAAAATTGCTAATAGTAAATGGGTTTCCGATTTCTGTTAAAAAAAAAATGTACGTGATTGGTCCAATTTCCGCAAACTTTGAAATATCAAGCTGAATTTTTCATGGATAATTTTTTTATGGATAATTTTTATGGATAATTTTTTGTTACCGATTTTTTGGAAACCAGTTTGGAAATTATTCAAATTTCGAAAAATAATGAGTATTAATTGACCGATTTTCTTGAAACCAGTGCCAAAATTTTTTTAATTTTTGGAGGCTAAATTTAATTTTTTATTAACGGATCGATTTTTTTGAAACCGGTGCCAAAATTTTTCTAATTTTTTGTTGATGATTTTGATGAAACTGGTACCAAAAGATTACTAATTTTATGGAGATGGCTATTATAGGGTTAAAAATTGGAGGTTTCATGGGGTTTTATTGGTGCTCCTAATTAATGGGTGAGTTTGGGAAGAGGGGAATAGATTTTGAGCCCGCACGCACGCACGCACGCACGCACAGAGAGAGAGAGAGAGAGAGAGAGAGAAGAAAATGTAAATAATTGATTTCTTTATTATTATTACAATAATTTATCATTACAATAATTTGAATATTGAAATTATTTTATACCATATGCTTTCTAATACTTATATATATATATATATATATAATTAATAACAATATATTAATAACAAATAATAAATTAAGGGTGTATTTTGGTTTGAAAGGTCTTAAGAATAAGTATTTTTCATACACAGGAATTTTTTATAGGAAAACAAAAGCGAATAACATTTTAAATTTCGCATATTCTTTAACCTTATTTTAAGAATATATTTTTATTTTTTAAGTAAGAAATTATTCTAGCTGTTTATAGGTATCAGAAACCCAAAAACTAAAAATTTTCTTATTCAGAATAAGTGTGGCTAAGGGCGCAGTGTGGTCTAGTGGGAAAGCGGCAGACTCATAACCCCGAGGTACCGAGTTCGAGTCCACCTGATCACAGGAATTTTTTCCACCAGTATACTCCAGACTGCGCCCCGACGCACGAATGGGGCTTGTGCGGAGAAACGGTGCCATCGTAGGCAATTAATTAAAGGCTGATTTATAGAGGCCGTAACCGTTGATTTAAGCCGTAATCTTTAAGAAATTGACCAATCAATAAGCTTGTTTGCGTTGCTTGAAATCCCCAAACATTTTTGCACTTGAAATGAGATAAATATATATTCGGCCGTTGGAGAGAGAGAAAGCGAAGATGCTGAGTGCGAAAAGTGCAAGCAACGCGAACAGACCCACAGTCGATTGTTTTTCTCACATTCGACTGTGATTGGTCAATTTCTTAAAGATTACGGCTTAAATCAACGGTTACGGCCTCTATAAATCAGCCTTAAGACCCCCAAAAGCTTGGGACTAAAGTACCTAAAGACACCAGGAATTGGAAAAGTGCTAGGATGGCAGACCTGATAAACCTGGTACTAGGCTGGCCCCAAAACACTTAGCAAAGAAAGAGCGGGATGTACAAAACATCTTAGGATCTAGGTACCATCGGGGGCAAGTAGAACCCCCCGCTTACTACTACTACTACTACTAAGTGTGGCTATTGTCTGAACTAGAATAAACATTATACCTTTATTAGTTTTTTACTTTTAATAAAATACTAACAAAATTTTGAAAAAGTATATAATATTTTTAATAATATAAAAGAAATAAGATTGTTTTATGACCGTTATACAATCAATCAATATTAAATAAGCCGTTTACGGTTCGAGCTTAGATCTTAATAGCCTAATAATATTTTTTGTGTACTACACGTATATTTTTTCCAACCTTAATAAACTGCGCGCCGACTAACTTGTCAAACTTACAACACAGCTCCTGTTGGAGTAGTAAATTATTTACTATTATTTAAATTTAAAAAAGAAGAGCATTTTTGTTATTTGAAAAATAAAAATAAAATTTTAAAATAAAGTGAAAAAAACATGCAAAATTTAAAGGCCCTGGATACCCATTTCCGCGATTTTGAATTGAAACGATGAAATATGGACAATTCTTACGGAAGACCTTAAATAAAAAGAAGTCATCGTACGATTGAATATAAGCGCTCAAATGAAAGATGAAAGCATATTGTATGCATGTTTACCTGCTCATTAATTTGTTGGTCCTAATATAGAAGGTGTAGTAACAGTGCAATGAAAAATTGACAGCTAATGCGGTCGGCGTAGCACTGTTCTGGAAAACGGTTTATGGCACTTTATTGGATTATTATTTGAGGCAATGAACAGCACATTGACATAACCAACAAACTGAAGCTCAATAATGCATAATTTTTAGTACGATTAATGAGTTATTTTACCAATGAGGTCTTCTGCAAGACAATTGTCCACTTTTTTACGTGTTTTCCGCCGCGAGCCACTCGAGAGTCGACTGGTGGGGCACACGCACACAAGAGAAATAACGTATCTAAATGCACACACGCAGAGAAAAATCAAATTATTTTTACGTGATAATTTTTTCACCTTAAATTCCTATCTATTTCTCATGTTATTATCCTGTGAATTAAAGTATTTTTAACGTGTTTGACAGCTATCTTATACTAAGTACGCTTGTCCTAGGATTATTACTCGAAATAAATTTTTATTTAATAACAACGCCACTATAAAAACAGCAGACGCTCTGCCTCTTTAAATTTACATGCGACCCACCGGATTTTACCGTGTCTCTCATGTAAAGTCTCAGCCGCCTAGCACCATGGATCCCTAGTGGCGAGGGGGGAGGGGGCACGTACACAAGCGAGCAGTAGCGTATATGTATATATATGTATACTTGTGTGCCCGCGGCTTTATATATGTGTATATATGCGTTATTCTTTGACAGATGTACCGCCCCAGTCAAACTCCCCGCCTGGCAGTATCCTCGAATCGGATCACGCAGGAGTATTAACGGCGATCGGCCGCGAGGCCTCACGCCACTCTGACACGCTTGGCTCTAGAGTCTAGAACACCGTGACCGCCGGGGCACGAAGCCCTCGGGGCACGCGCTCCGCCTAACCGAGTAAGTAAGGAAACGATAAAAGTAGTGGTATTTCACTGGCGATGTTGCCATCTCCCACTTATGCTACACCTCTCATGTCTCCTTACAGTGCCAGACTAGAGTCAAGCTCAACAGGGTCTTCTTTCCCCGCTAATTTTTCCAAGCCCGTTCCCTTGGCAGTGATTTCGCAAGATAGTAGATATATATATATATATATATATATATATATATATATATATGTATGTATGTATGTATGTATGTATTGAAAGACATTGTAAGTATAAGTATAGTATGTGTGCGATTTTGCAGAAAGAGGTGAATGTTTGGCGAGAGTAATATGTGATGGCAAAGAACAAATCGTATTAATAAATAAAGAGTCACTTGGCCAATCCTATTCAAAACAACAAATACAAATAGGCAATGAAGTGGCAAAGTCTAATCTATCAGTGGATGATTGCTGTCCTTCAGATGATGATTCACAAACATCAGTATTGTGCTCAACAGCAGTAAACAAAACTATAGTAGACGAATTATTGATCGAAGAAGTCAGAAAGAGACCCCCTATATACGATTACACACTGCCTTTGTCTTTCCGTGGCAAACACAAAGTTGCAGAATTATGGACAGAAATTTCTAACGCTTTTAAAGGTATCTATATTACATAAGCCTGAATTACCAAATAAAAGCGATGATATTACATTAAATGGTGTAAAAGTATGTATTAACAAATTTATTCAACCCATTGTAACAAATGTATTAGGTCATTTGAGTGCTGAAGAGGCGAAAAAGAAGTGGAAATTCCTGAAAGACACTTATAGTAAACTAGTTGCTAACAAAAAGAAACCCAGTGGATCAGTAAGGTCGCAACAAAAACCATGGAAACATTTTGAAGCAATGTCCTTCTTACGTTCGGTGTCAAAACACAAACCGTATATATCAATGTTCATGTGCATACATACATACATATAATTATATTATATATATATATATATATATATATATATATATATATATATATATATATATATATATATCATAAATATTATGGTGACTAATTTGAAACATGTCTTATTGTACAGGTCCAATTCGTGAGTCCAACAATACTCTTGTTGAAGAAACTAGCGCAAACAACAGCGAAGAACTTAATTAAAGTATTACTATTATTATAGAGCATATAACGTATTTGCTGATCCGACCGAGTGTATCATAAAATATGTTGTTAATTCATATGCATTAAAGACACATGCAAACACTGTCTTTGCAGATGAATCTCCTGCTAAACGTTGAGC
This sequence comes from Temnothorax curvispinosus, assembly GCF_003070985.1. Lineage (NCBI taxonomy): Eukaryota > Metazoa > Arthropoda > Insecta > Hymenoptera > Formicidae > Temnothorax > Temnothorax curvispinosus. Next base: position 44,116 of record NW_020210848.1, on the reverse strand, counting down.
TAAAACCAAAGATGATTTAAGTGCATCAATGAGTCGTATAGCTGAAGCAAATTGTAAAAAAGACATGCCTGCGATAAACCTTCCAAAGCCACCTGAAATAGATGCACTGGATGGTATGTTTATATATATAAAACAAATATTACTCACATTTAATAAAGACAAACAGAATATGCTGTAATTGAAATTTCTACAAGACGTTACTAAAGAAAAACAGAACGAGCGTGAATAATTGTGTATTTCGCTTAGTAACATATTGGCAATTGCTACGTTCCTACTTTCGTATATTTGTTTTCTCTGTATTCCGTTGGAATATAATTTATGGTGTACTTTTAATGTTTTAACGCCGTTACGTTTATAAAGTTACCATATAAGTTTTGTACGTGATAAGTACAAAGTATTTGTTATTTAAAGTAATATCCATATTGCAATGTTATGAGATTTATTTGATATTTTAATATAATTGAAGATGTGATGATACTGACAAGTGCTCTTGTTTCAACTGCATTTAACAATATATTAATGTTAATTTATACATAGATATATATAATTTATTGTGACATAGTAGTTATTTGCGTAGACCGATTCTTACTAGTTTTCGTTTTTACAGAGCACTGTTTTTCTTTAAAATAATATTTCAGTATTGCAATAACCTATGCTAGTCCACTAGAATAGGTAATATAAAACTTACATTAGTTAGTTATAAGATATTTGGGCAATTGTTTAGTGGGGGGGATCACCTTGGATGACCTTGATATTTTAGTATGTTGTCAAGATCACCCTCCTGAGTGACCATCATAAGGTTTCAGCCCGCGCTCGTTATTCTTTAAAGAGTTATTAACAAAAAAAGTTTGGAAAATATAGCAGCTATTTTAAGTATTGGAAGGCATAAATGACTAATATTACGTTTTTTTTTAAGCAGAGAATACTTTATTTTGCGAGAAAGTCGCTGCTTTACCAAAACACAACATTTAAAGCAGTAAATTGTTGATAAATTAAAGTCTTTTTGTTAAAGCAGAAAATACTTTATTATAGGTTAGTGACGCGCTTTAAAAGTATTTAAGTGTTTAAAGCGCGTCAATTAACCTATGTAGATTGATGTTGATCCCCCCCATCTAAACAATTACCGATATTTGTTATCAGTGAGCATATCTTTATTATTTTGATAATAAAACTATGTATACATAAATTATTCACTTGTATATTTGCACATTTTGCCAAGCAACTTCCCCCTCTTCATTAAAATATCTGCAGAATTCTTCTCGAATGTTAGCTGCGCGCAACGAATACGCTTTTGCGTGAGTACGTCTAATGTTAGTAAATGAACGATAATCTGCAACATTGTTTCTCCAAGAGCCGTCTTCAATATCTCAGTCTGCTAGAAGCCGATCTGTAAGTTTCTGTGTTATGTAAGTTTCTCGCTCAACATCATGTCTTCTGACAATGAGCCAGTTGTGAAGACATACAATTGCTTAAACCATTTTAATTGCATTTTCAACTTTTGCTAGAATTGGTCATCTTAGCAGTCGCCATTGGCTAACTAAAATGCCAAACACATTCTCGAACGTTCTTCGAGCAAGTGATAAACGATAATTATACAATCGTTTCTCTAATGTCATGTCTTTGCCTGGATATGGTCGCATCATGTAATCGGTTAATGGAAATGCCTCGTCTCCTACCAATACGTAAGGTAAAATTGGACCATTTTCATATAAAGCTTCAGGAGGTGAGAAATTGAATTCTTTGCTTTCCAATAACAGGCCCATAGCACTATTTTTAAACAGACCTGCATCACTCTGCCTTCCAGGGGCTCCAATGTCAACACAACGTATTATGTAATTAGCATCACTTATTGCAAGTAAAATAATGCTGTGAGTGCCTTTATAATTGTAATATTCTGATCCCGCGTTGTCAGGACACTGAAACTATATTATTATAAAGTACAGTTAGTTTGCCTCAGTGAATTTATTATATACATAATATTTTCAATTTAAGAATTACTTGAATAACAACGTGATTTCCATCAATCGCACCAACACAGTGAGGGAACTTCCATCTATTTTCGAAGTTATTTGCGATTTCTCTCCAGTCGTCTGTGTCACATTGTGACAGTACAATTGGATATAAACGCTCTCAGATAGCAGAACATGTTTCACGTATAATCCGTGTAATGCTACTTAACGATATGAGAAACTGATGACAAAAATGTCATACTATCTCCTGAGGCAAGATATCTGTTAATATAATAAGAAATATATAACTGGTTTGATATGTACTTATCAGATTGCGTTTGTCATAAATTACAATACACATTATTGTTAGTTAATATGAGTTAGTTATACATATACCTTACGCTCACTATTAAACGTAGCTCTTCATTTATTGATTCACGCAAAACATCAAGTTTCTGTATATTGTGTCTTACTATTGACAACAGTTCTTCAAAGTGTGTGGCTGTCATTCTTGTATAATTCTGGAAACGAAGATCTTCCAACCTCACATTGGGCAATGTTGCATGATAGAATCCGCCCAGTAAGCAAAAAACACCAAGAAACATTTTAACTACATTACAGCAACGTTTTAACATTAATGCAATGTAGTTAAAATGTTTCTTGACGTTTCTTGCTTATTGGGCGTGTCTTTTTCTTTCTACAAATATATTTGACACCCAAACCCTCTTCTTTTTCTGTTTTGCTCTTATTCATTATTGTATTTGCAATTAGTGATATTACTGCAATTAACTCAACGTTTTGTTTGTGATATTCGTGATTGATAATGCTATTGCATTCTAACAACCATTGGTAATACCGATAATTAATAGACATTTTGTAATGTCTCGCAATTTTCCTTTTTCCTTTGAATAGCTGGGAGATATTTCGAAGTTCAGCTGTCTTATCTTATAGAGAGTTTCTTGGCACGGCGTGGATGGGTTCCTCGCTTCAAGCCATTCGAAGTTCAGCTGACAGTTTAAATTGATCCTGCGTTTCAGCTGGTTTCAGCGTCAACTCAGTAAATATCAGGGTTGTAAACCGAATCGAACCGTTGATGTTTGTACGATGTTTGTACGCTCCGAGAGAGCGTTCTCTCGGAACGTACAAACTTCAATCGGTGACATCTCAAGTTCCAAATAATTTACTCCATAAATTCATTCGGTTTTCGCAGCGGTTTTTAACTCAAACCGGTTCAAAACCGCTCCAAAGAGCATATTTTTGCTCCGGTTTTCAACCCTGGTAAATATAACTACGCATGCGCTCAACGCTTGACGCTCGACGCTGGACGCTTGATGCTGCCATGTAAAGGTACCTTTATAAAACAAATTATACTGTAAAACAACCTAGCTTCCGAAGCGCGGATCTAGTTCGCGGTGGGTCAGGGCTCGGAGTAGGCGCGGAGGAAGACACAAGACTCGGTTAAAATACAACAAAACGAAATAGGATTTTATTCAGTTAACGTGAATACATCGAGGTAATCGCGGAGACGGTACAATAGATCGCGGACGTGATTACGACGGTGGTGATGTACAGAGAGCGCGGAGTAAACGGATATATACAATAGATCGCGGGCGTGATTACGACGGCGGTGATATACAG
>NW_020210848.1:38389-40519 GCF_003070985.1 Temnothorax curvispinosus | reverse complement strand
TATATACAATAGATCGCGGGCGTGATTACGACGGCGGTGATATACAGAGATCGCGGAGGAACGGATATATACAGTAGATCGCGGGCGTGCCTACGACGGCGGTGATATACAGAGATCGCGGAGGAAACGGATATATACAGTAGATCGCGGACGTAGTTACGGTGGCGGTGATAGATAGAGAGATCGCGGCGTTCGCGGATCGGCGGGCGCGCGGGCTCACTGAGGCACGGTGTACGACCACCGTGTGGACGACGCGGTATCGTAAGCTTGGATAGCGTTGGCGATAAGCGCGCGCGGCGCTGGAGCGTGATTAGACGCGATATCGAGCGGCTAAGACCCTTAGCGGAGATAGAGAAGTACTCTCTATCTCCTGGCGCATCGAATCGTGTAGGCGGAAGGCGGCACCGGGTGGCCAAGACCCTTGGCGAATAAGAGAAGGACTCTCTTACCCTGGTTCACTCCGGTGTCACAGGTGCGTGGATGGAAGTTCGAGTCAACCGCCTAGATGCTTCACTTGGCAGAGGCAGAGAACACTCTCTACCTCCTGGTTGTTCGACTGTGGGATTTCGGGATCCGTGAGCAGCGGGGAATTGGTCGGATCGGTTTGCTGGCTCACGGCGGAATCTAAAACTTAGCAACATTGCTCGGTTTATATACGCCCGCGGTGGCGTGTCGGCGTGGCGGGGGTATACGCGACGGCAATCGCGCGCGCCGGGATGGAGCGGCGGAGCGTTCGGGAAGTACGGCGCCCCGACGCGACGCCGCGATTGCGTTCGGTGGCTCTCGGCCGTTTTTGGCACCGCTCGGCGCTCCGAGTCGGTTGCCGCGCTAAGTCCGTTTGCGGACTGATACGCGAGATGAACAGTTTAAAAAAGGGCACATTGTGCCTTGTCTCGCCCGGCGGGTGTTCGGCTGGGCGGCATCCGGCTGATGCTCGCCGGGAATGATGCGTTTTGGGGCGCATCGTTACAACTGTCACGCGTTTAAGAACACACGTCTAATCAATTAAGAATCAATTAATACTTATTTTCAGTTTAACAGAATCGATATTTAAGCTAAATTTTTAGATTAATTGCGAGACCGAAAAGCGTATTGACGTTTACGAAAAGGTTTCTTGAAAGGTTATGTTTTCACATATGATTGGATAGAAAATGGCGGACGAGAATACTCACATTTATAGAGTCTTAAGGGAATTAGTGGAGATGTTTTTTATTAAAAAATTTGACGATACCATTAATTTACAAAAAGACACGGAGAATCTTAACGCTCTCTACGAACATATTATAAAAAAAATATAATTTTCTTCTCCTTGTTCACCACTTTCCTCTTTACGCTCTAGCTTATTATTGACGGCATTGGTCTGTTTTTATATATTGTCAAGTTTGTCAGTTTAAATTTTACCACCGCACGGCTCTGACATGTTTCTCCGATACAAACAATTAACAAATAATGCCGTTTAACAAAGTATTTTACCGTTTTGATTTTTACGCACAAATATGTATAAGTTTCTGGTTTATATAATCTTCACAAAATTATATTACCTAACTCAACTCAAGTGACATGTATTTCAAAAAAGAAGGAATATTATGAGAACATGATAGATAATAATAGGAGCAATCCTACAAAGATGTAAACAACTTTGAAAGAATTAATTAAGGGTGAGCAAAGGGGTTCAGAAAACATCGATAATGTAGATTTTGAAATATTAGAGGACATAGAAGAATGCAATATAGCTGATAAATTTAATATATATTATGTAAAAAGTATTAGCAACATTGTGCAATCTATTAGTAATAAGGGGATAGAAGGCACAGGTAGGAGACCTATTTATGTCATTGAGAGTAAGGGAATTATGGAAAATTTTGAGCCAATTAGTGCAAGTGATCTGGAACAAATTGTTAGAGAACTACCACAAAAGAACGGAACAGAGGAAGAAATAAATAGTGATATACTGAAAATGGTGCTACCTGTGATAAAAGATGAGTTTGTAGGGGTAATAAATGATTCGCTTAGGACAGGTAAATTTCCAGAAGGATGGAAAACATCCACGATAATACCGATACCAAAGGTAAACAAACCAAAAAAGCGAGCGAGTATAGACCGATTAATATGTTACCGATATATGAAAAA
>NW_020210848.1:37683-38379 GCF_003070985.1 Temnothorax curvispinosus | reverse complement strand
CTGGGTGTAATGATCGATAGTAAACTCCGTTGGGAGAATCACTGTGATTATATGTTAAAGAAAATAGGGAAAAAAGTGAGTTTTCTGAATAGAATAGGAAATTATATATCGGCGTACACTCGATGTACTGTGTATAAGTCTATCATAGCGCCTCACTTTGAATATTGCGCCACGATGTTAGTAGGCATGGGTGAAACGCAACTGAATCGACTGCAAGTGGCACAAAACCGTGCCATGAGAGTCATACTGCAATGCTCGCGATATAAAAAGGTAGATTTGATGCTGCAAACCCTTAAGTTTATAAATGTAAAACAGAGGCTAATGTACAATGTATGTATTTTTATTTTTAAGATAAGTAAGAGGCATAATGCCAAAACATTTAAGTAATAGGATAGAAATAGTAGATGTGAGTGAACGGCGAACGAGGCTGGCTGAGAATATTAGAATTCAATATCGCAGGACGAGAAGCGCACAGAAAAGTCTATTTTATGAAGGTTTGAATATGTATAACGCCCTACCGATAGAAATTAAGCAATGCGAAAGAATTGTACCATTTAAACGTAGGTTAAGAGAATAAATTGTACCTCATGTAGAGGAATTAATTTAAGGATATTTTATGTAAAAAATAGCCGAGAAGGCTAATAAAACCCCATCAATCTCTCTCTCTCTCTCTCTCTCTCTCTCTCTCTCTCTCTC
>NW_020210848.1:34616-37583 GCF_003070985.1 Temnothorax curvispinosus | reverse complement strand
TCTCTCTCTCTCTCTCTCTCTCTCTCTCTCTCTCTCTCTCTCTCTCCTCTCTCTCTCCCTCTCCCCCTCTCTCTCCCTCTCTCTCCCCCCTCTCTCCCTCTCTCTCCCCTCTCTCTCTCTCTCTCCCTCTCCTCCTCTCCCTCCCTCTCTCTCTCTCCCTCTCTCTCTCTTTCTCTCTCTCTCTTCCTTTCCCTCTCTCTCTCCCCCTCTCTTTCCCTCTCCCTCTCCCTCTCCCTCTCTCTCTCTCTCTTTCTCTCTCTCTCTCTCTCTCTACTGCCCTCGCTTTGTCATACAAAGTTGCCAACAGACTTCCAACCTTGTCTCCATTCCGTCGCCGAGCACGCCATCTACTCCGCCTCTTCATGCAGCGTGCCAACTCGCCCGCTCACCGCTTCCTTTACGCCCTGGCACCTCTCCGTCTCTATCACGCCGAATCGCCTTCATTCCTTCTTTCACATCTCTCTCTGCCTTCTTCCTTCTTTGCTCCATTCTAACCTTGTTTTCTCGGTGTCTCCCGTTTCTCCGCTTCCATTCCTTATCATCTTTTGTCACCTTCCAGAACCTTCCGCCTCTCCTCCATGTCCTCAGTTTTCTTTTCTACGCAGTTGCGTACCAATCACGCCATCAGGCGGAAAGGAAAGAGCGCGGACTGGAAAGAGTGTCCGCAAGCGTAATAGTCGTGCGAGGAATGTGCGAGAAAGTTTTTGTACAAGCGACATATCAAAAGGTGAAGATAAATCTAGTGACTAGCACCCACGTAAAAGATCTACTCGAAACGCGTCAAGTAGAACATTATTAAGTTTCTTCGAACTGGATTTCGGCAACACGAGTACACGACCTTGGCGGAAAAAAAACTACGAGAAAGTATGTCATTCCGACAACAACTGTCATTATAACTGTCTACAATAAGGTATCCGACAACTCACTTATATTTACACGAGCGTAAAGGTGCGAATTCATGGGACGCTCGTTTCAGCGTATCGCGAGATCACGTGATTTCGATCTGACGCTAGCGTCAAGCAAAGAAAGCTGGATTTTCTCAGCTTTAAGCGTCAAAGCCAAAGCAGCGCAAAGACGCCGAAATTTTGACGCTGTTTTCCTTTTCATGAATTTCAATTGACGCCGGCGTCAATTGTGGTCATGCGACCTTCTTGCCGCTGAAAATGAGCGTCGAGCGTCAGCATGAAAAGGCACCTTTACTTTTGTAGTAACTTATAAGATATTTGATAAGGATACTTCGGGACCGAGATGGGAAATCAATCGCGGTAACAGAGACAGATCACTAATTAACTTCACTGCGGATAGATATATTTATTGCGTACGTTACAAAGCTCGCGTGTATCGCCGGTCGTGATTACACAGGACAGTGCAGAGCGGAAGTCGCCATGAGCGCAACGGTCGCCTTTTCGTCGATATACATTCATCGCGAGATATCGATCAAACTCCCGATAATCATGGTTAGGTTAGGGCACGACGCCGGATGGCGCCACTCGGACTGAGTGGGCGCATGCCCGCGGGAACTTAACTTCCTAACACGCCCCCTCAATGCGCACACGGCCAATCCCTCCGGAACTATGATGCGCTGACAATTCCGAGGTCCTTGACGCAGCTCCAATGGTTGGTGGGTACATGCTCCAAGGTGCATCCCTCCTGGGTAAGGAGGATTTTTTTTCTTAATGTTTATTTGAACGGTGCAAGGAAATCGATTTATGTCCACTTTTTGTCGAAATTAATCTGGTCATGCTATCTTGTAACAAAGAACTCATAATTCTTATCTGTTTTTATTAAGAACAGTTACAAATCATCAGTTACAAATAATGCCGAAAAATGTACCGTGCTGGAGGAAAAACGATCATAATCCATGCACTTGTGAGGAAAAACCATCAGTTTAACATACAATGTAAACACTGCAGTCTGATATTCACCAGTACTTTTTTCAATAGCTTTCTATATATATCTGATGTCTTGAAACTTAAAATTACGTTTTTCTTGAAATAACTCAGGATAAACATTGATTGTTTTTTCCCTGTATCCTTTACTTTTTATTAAGCGTTTCGATTGTATGTTCTTACATGATCTGGGCTTGACTCTCCATCTGGATGCTTTCTGCAGATCTGCTCTGGACTTTTTTAAATTCCTGATTAAATTGAGCTATGTTGGGACTTTGTTGACATACGGATGTACTTTCCCTGTTGAAAACAAATAAATAATGAGAACATTATACATAACACTCTGATGTAAGAACATTACTTTTCAACAAACCGTACATTTCTTTGTTTTTAAAAACTAATATTTATTAAATTATCAAATAAAACCATAATACGTATTAAACTGTAAGAATGAAGTCCTTTTTCGGTAACTAATAAATATTCTTATACAATAGAGAAAAAACTAATAATTAATAAAGGACAGAATTTTATAAAAAAAAACCTTTCGTTTTGGTGACTAAAATTCAATTTTTCCGAAGCATTCTTTTCAGATTTGATGCCAGGTCGCAATAAAACGTTGCTGAAGTTCCTACAAAACAGTAATTACAATAATTAATATACCATTAACATAACCGATTTTTCATCCATTTATACCTTCTCCTCTGGATGTGTTTATTCATGAATTTCATGATTTTGAACAACGGCCATTGTTTAATTGTTTGTATACCACTGCCGCTGCGTGTTGCCTGTTCAATTAATCTTCTTTGTTTGGAGTACCTAGTTTTTAATCTTTTCCACCTTTCTTGTACTTCTTCGGCTATGAAAAATTAAATATTTTTTTCAAATTATTTTTAGATTATATTTCTATATACGAAACGATTTTAAAAACATACCTGATATGTTACATGTTTTTGCAATTTCTTCCCATGATTTGTTCTTCATTATGTTGTCTTTATAATTTTTAGCATTTTTGTCGTACAAGTGATTATAACTTTTGTTGTGCCCTCTTTTTACGGCGGGACACCAGGGATCGTTTATC
>NW_020210848.1:30340-34606 GCF_003070985.1 Temnothorax curvispinosus | reverse complement strand
CGCGGTCGCGTTACCTATTGTTATTCTCGGTCTTTCTTAACGCTATTTTTATTTTATTATAACATTTTAATTGGGGCCGCAACACTTTGTACACACGTAATTATAAGTTTGTCTAATGTATCGACGAAATCACCGATTTTGTCATTTTCCATTGTTAAATCAACATCAATTACAAAATTTGTTGGGTACGTGTGATCACTGCACATGATGACTTTTTCCGTTATTTTGTACCTGCCTCTTTTCAGATATGGGTGTCGTGATGTCGAATGTCAGAATGACCGCCAAGTATAGAACACGCGGTCCTAATATGGTTAGAACAAGTGAGGTTATGTCGACTATTTTCCTTGGCGTAAATTCTAAAATTCCAACATGACGGAAATTTGTGACTACGGATCAGGCCATTGCACGTAACATTGTTTTAGTCATAATCATAAGGCCGTAAGAAAATAGACCAATCACACTCGATTATTTTTCGAGCGCGAGGAGAATAATCGACTGTGATTGGATTTTCTTACGGCCCTACGATTACGACTAAAGCATTGTTACGTGCAATCATGATGTAATAAGATAGGTGTAACATTCCCGTGGATGCGCACTCGTCCAAAGTTATGGACCAATCAGGAGTTGGTCGCAAATGCTAAAAAGCAATATGGCTGCTAACAGCTGTTGTTGTTAGCTGTCGTTCTCGGGCAATAAAGCGGGAAAAGTTATAAACACTAAACAGTTATTAAAATAGTAAAGTGAAGAGAAGTGAAGTGAAGTGAAGTGAAGTATTGTGAAGTGTAATGTAGAACAGAAAATCACAATGAAGTCAAAATGACATCAAAATGATAAAATGACCAAAAATCGTCATTTTGTCGTCATTTTGATATCATTTTGACTTTATTGTGATTTGCTGTTCTACCTGGGGTTCTATTGTGTAGTATTGTGTGCAGTGTTGTGTGTATTATAGTGTCGTGTAGCGGTAGTTAATGTAGTGTTGTGTAATGTAGTGTTGTGTTGTGTTGTGCTGTGTTGTGTTGTGTTGTGTAAAGTGGGTGAAACAAGGACCGATAGAACAGTAAAAAAACATTAAAAAGATAGTAAAACGATATTCTAAAAAAACAGTGAAAAAGAACATCATAGAAGAAAAGACATTGTAAAAGGACAGCAAAAAAACATTGTAAGTATCTTGCATGAAAAGAACTTAATATAACAATAATTTTCTCTACAAATCTTTTCATTTACATATTATATATTTTCTTCTGCTTGCAGAAATCATGCCGACGTGCTGCATAAAAAATTGTGCAAGCCGCACAGACCATACGAGCACAAAGAGTTTGAAATTCTTTAGATTCCCCCCCAAGGAGACTGACATTCGTCAGCAATGGCTTGATTCTTGTCAAAGAAATGAAACAAACATAAAAATTGACACTGGTAAGTTGATGTAATGTAATAATTTATATTAGTATTTATGTATAATATTATTTGACCAGATTAATAAATATGTCAAAATATAATTTGTAACACACGTATACAATCTCCATTTCAAAGAAGATTGCTTTCAAATGGAATGGACAAAGCCACGATCAAACAATGTGCCTGCCAAACTAATGCAAAGACTGAAAAAGGGTTCTATTCCTACAAAATTACTATTATTGCCAAAAAAAACGGTAAGAAAAAACGTCTGAAGATAGAACTGTAGAAAAGCGTGTTACAAATGAAAAGAAAAAAGTAAAAGTGCCGTAAGTATTTGCTTTATTTTCAAATAGATAGTTGTCTTAATTTATTTTAAAAAAAGACTTGTACTGGTGTTGTACACAAAAATGTATATGTGCCATTAGAGAAACAAAAAAAATTTATAATACATTTTACTTGCAAAAATACATTATTATTATACTGTGTAATGTAAATATGTAAATAAATAAGAAACTACTTCTTTATATTTTTCAGAGTAAAGACAGACATACTTATAAATGCTGAACATGAAGTAATCCTGCAGAGGTAAATAATATTACCTGTTCGCAGGTTTGGTATATATTTATAAATATATTTATAAATAATTTAAAAAAATTATGTTATATATTATTTTTACAGAATTGTTCACTTTAATAATGGCTGCAGTATGGTGGGTATTGCAATTAGAAAGGATGAAAAATCGCAGAAATTCATTAAGGATTACAAGAAAAATGTTACGGGACACAAGTAATCCCTTTGAAATACAGGAATCACAATTTATTGCGTTATATCGTAAATAAAGAGAAAATCTAGTCCACAATTTATAATCATAATTATATTACTAATTTAGTTATAATTATGTGTTATTACTTTATAATTGTAAATATAAAAATAATGAAACATTATAAATAATATGACACATTTAAACTTTAAATTAAAATAAATAAGTAGGGGCTTATTAGAGGCTATCACAGTAAACGTCAATGCACAGTTATACATACATAGTTAACGAGATGAAATCTTGAAATATATATACAGGATCATACGTTTCAATTTTATTTGGATCCTTTTCAATGATATATGTATACATTAAATCATCAAAAGGAACAAACACTTAACGCAATGCAGTATCATTGTTTATCTTAAATCAATAATGATACTGCGTTGCATTAAATGTTTGATTTTTTTATTTAATGTATATACCATTGAAATGGATCCGAAATAAATTGAAATATATGATTATATATACTGTAATATATTCCATCTCGTCAACTATGAATATATAATTGCGTATTTTTTACTGCAATAAGCTCCAGTGGCCTTATTTATTTTATTTTATTTGGATGTAATTTGTTTGAGTCTTTTTATTTTATTTTGTATTATTAAACATTAATATTTTATATTGAATATTTAACATGCAGGCTTTCAAAAGATGCTACATTTGCATTGTGTGAAAATTTACGACCACATGTGCCAGAAGCTAGGAGAGAGACTGCTATTCCACTAGAATTAAAGGTAAAATTAAATGAACTTTATATTGTATTATAATGAATACATAAATGATTGTATTAAATGCATACGTAATAAATTAAAGTTATGTGTTATCAATATTTTTAACATAACATTATATTTCTAACATTTTAATTTTTATTCTATTATAATTTTTTAGGTTTTAGCAACATTACACTTTTTAAGTTCAGGCTCATATCAAAGAAAAGCTGGGCAAGACTTTTTCAGTTGTATGTCTCAATCCTCTATGAGTGGGACAATTAATTTGATTGTAAATGCAATCAACATAATAATGCCACAATGGATAAAATTTCCAGTACAGCCTGATCATATTCGTGTCATTCAGGAACAGTAAGAATTAATTATTATTTTGTTATTTTTTATATAAAATAAATAATAGTTCACATAATACAAGTAAGAGACAAAAAAAGGAAGACTAAAAATCTAATGATTTTAAATTTAATATAAAATTAACATCTAGCAATGTTTTTTAGGTACTGGATTAATACCAATTTCCCAGGCGTTATAGGAGCTGTAGATGGGACACATGTGGCAATTTGGCCCCCTGACAAAAATAGAGAACATCTCTACATAAATAGAAAATTGTATCACTCATTGAATGTTATAATTGTAAGTGACAATTTAATAATAGACATATTAATCTACTTTTATATAATAATAAAAAAAATAAAATAATTTTTCAAATTATGTGCAATTACTGATTTTGTTTTAGGTCAGCGATTATTATGGAAACATATTGGCAATACTAGCAAGTCATGGTGATCGAACTCACGATGCTAGAGTATGGAGTTCATCACAATTATCGAGATATATGTTAAAAAAATATTAAAAAGGAAGAAGAAATGTATGGCTTTTAAGTACATATACAAATTATATCTATTTCATAATCTCAAAATTTTAATTTCATCAAGGTTTACATTATTACATATTACATTAAAATTTTTTTACTTATAGGTGATTCTGGTTATCCGTTATTGCCATATCTGATGACACCAAAACGGAATCAAGAACCAGGATCTCCAGGTGCATCATACACGGATGCTTATGTAAAAGCACGTTGTTCAGTTGAAAGGACCATCATAGTATTAAAAGGTCGATAGAGGTGCTTACGAAAAGAGAGAGCTTTACATTACGTGCCAGAATTCGCAGGTAGTTACTCTTATATCTTATATTATACGTATATATATATATATATACAATATATATATATATAAGGTAAGAGGAAAATATTTTTGCATCACAATTAATCAATATCAATACTTCATTATTTCAGCACTTATCGTAAATGCAGCATGCGTG
>NW_020210848.1:9489-25340 GCF_003070985.1 Temnothorax curvispinosus | reverse complement strand
GGCCGAAGAAGAATTATTTATGTACGTAACAGAACCAGACGAAATTTCTTCTGACAATGCAAAAGAAGAAGAAGAAAAAGACAATAACAATAAAGAAGAAGAAGAAAAAGGTACTAAAAAAATTTTTAAATTTTTTTATTTAATTTGTAGTTGATATTCAATATATTCCGCATAATATATATTTTTTTTAATAGTGGAAACTATTTTCATTATTCACTAAATCTGCGTATTTATGAATAATGGAAATTCATGAAGATTGGATAAAATTACGAACTTGCCGACTTAGTTTTGTTCCTAATTGTCTTTCCAGAGCTAGATTTAAGAAGTTACAACCCTACTCCAAACGAAATACAGTTGCTGGAGGATTTCGAGCGAGTTTCAGCTAGCGAAATCATAGAAAAGAATGCGCTGTTATACATAGCCGGTTACGTAGCACATAGATTTCGAGATAAATACAGTCACTTGGGTGTTCCAACCAAGAGCCTTCCCAATTTATCTGACGATTGGGTTTCCTTTCTTTCCAGAGGCAACTGCATCTATCCTTGCTCAAACTTCCAGAAAACATCAGAAATAATGAATTGTGAAAGGCAAATACAAGTGTAAGTTAGTGAGTGTAAAAGGGGCGCTGAAATAAAGCTCCAATATAAAGTAAAACGAAGTGAAGTTCATTTAACGACGCCTACACCCCGTTCCACCTGCGAACCCGAGCGCTTTCTAGTCTGCCCGCCTGTGTCTACCGAGTTCCAACTCGTAAGGTCAAGAAATCCCGAAAATAATAAACGTTTTGCCGTAAGCCGTCACCAACCGGCGACGCGGCATAACATAATTTGGTGGCAGCGGTGGGATTGACCAAAGCACCAGGACAACTAGGAAAGACAACAGCAAGCCTGCCTAAGGTACGCAAATAAAGTCTACCAGTTAACGCTGAGTACGACTAACAAGGAAGGAAATAAGTACGGTGGAACATCTGTGGATTGACCAAGAATCAGATCGACCGGCGAAAATAACCAAGGTACAGAACGACCAAGGTATCAACAACGGTACTGAGCCAAAAGGGATCGATCAAGGCATTTTCAAGGACACCAAAGGGCAAAAAAAAAAATAAAAGGCCAACACCCAAGGCCAAGTGCAAACATCCAGAGGACCAACGGACAACGCCAAAGCAGCGGACGACGCCAAGCAGCGGGCAACGCTAACGCAGCGGACGATGCCAAGCAGCGGACAACGCAGAAGCAGCGAACAACGAGAAGCAGCAACTGCGTTCGACAACCAGCATCTTACTTCACGCCAGGGCCAGCCGCAAACAACGGATCCTGCGAGCGACCATGCGAGCTGTACTTCTAATGTAAGTCAAAAAAATTTAAAATTGTACTACGCGTGAATGTCGGGAGAAAATAGTCCTCCCCGAACGCCAATAGCCAATGCGTCGTGGTTAATCAACGAATTTTCACCACGGGTAAATAGTCCGCGCGCGACAACACAAGCAACTTTAGATAACGTTTGTGTAGCATTAGAAACGCGACACTTGGACAGCGAAACCGAGTTATCGGAAAACGTTGTTACTGAGCGGGAGTTTCCGTTTGGTGAGATTGACGAGAGCTTATTCTCAAACGACCCCATTGACCGGACGGACGAAAAACCGCGTAGAAGCAGACCATACGTTAGCCGAACCCCTAGCAGAGTATCCTTGCGACGAGAATTTTCATTAACCTCTTACGAGAGCGATACATTCGACCCTAGCGAATACTATCGGGAAAACGGCGAAGAGACGCAAACGGAAAAACCCCTATTAGAAGAACGCACTCACACAAACCAGCCACAAGCGCAAGTTAAGGAAATCGAAATGGCACAGTCACAATCTGACGCATAGTACGCACCGCTATCTACGGAAACGCACGACGTAAGAGAAATATACAATTTATTACGGGAAATGCAGAAAATGCAAGAGGAATCGCGTATGGGAATGCGTGACGAAACGCGCGAATTACGAGAACGGTTAATAACACTAGAAAATAGTGCACGAAACGGCGACCAAGTAGGAGCCGGAAACGAAAGATATTCGAGCGAAAATTACGGACGGACGGAACATGATATAAGAAATCGGCGTAGTTCCATACCGAATACTATAACGTTAAAAGAAGCACAAAGCATGATCCCTGAGTTCGATGGGACGTCGCGACAAAAATTACAAGAATTTATAAACGCGTGCATATATGCGGTACATAATATATACAGCCTATAGACGAAGAATCATTAGTACAGGCGATTTTATATACAAAATTAAAAGGAAAGGTAATGCAAGATTTTGAAACGCGAGATATACAAACATTCGCTCAATTAAAGCAACAATTAGAAAATTGCTATCAAGCCAAGCAGAGTACTACCCATTTGCAGATTGAGTTTAATACGCTCAAGCAAAAGCCAAACGAAAGCGCACATGCTTTTGGGCAACGAGTCGATCTACTAGTCATGAAGCTATATGACGCTATGATAGAAGGAGAAGATCACTCCAGTATGTTTAAACGCGCGATCCAGCAAACGATACAAAAACAAGCTTTAATTAATTTTCAAATAGGATTGCGCGACGAATTAAAAATGCTTGTACGTTCGCAGCGATATGCGACGTTACAAGAAGCCATAACGGGAGCGAGCGCGACAAAAACGGGCGCTTCGCCATACAAAAATAAGCCAGGATATACGAGACAGCCTCAAAATCAGAGCGTACAATGTTTTAAATGCGAAAAAACTGGTCATTATGGACGGGAATGCCAAAGCCAAGGAAACGCATTACCTAAACCTAGCAAACCTGCACAAGTAAATGCACTGCAGAAATATTGCAATTATTGCAAAAAATCGGGGCACAACCGAGATGAGTGTTGGACATTAAAAGGGCGAAACTACACCCCCAACACCAATAAATCTAAAAAAAAACGAAAAAAAACAACAATTGAAAGTGTCGAACCGAAGAAAGAACGCTGACTCTGCAAGCAGCGAAGACGAGCAAGAGGAGGCGAGAGAAAAACAACCACGACCTGCCTCAGAATATCGGGTTACACAAATCAAAAGTGTGCCATACGGCCGTACGAAGCCAGAACTGTTATTAACAAAATTATCCATACGAGAGGTAAAACCCGGAGCATCGAATATGCTATATGACTCTGGTTCAACAATTTCATTAATAAAGCTAAACGCGTTAAAAGATGACGCCCTAGTCTATAAAGATCGCATAGCTCTCACCGGAATCACGGGACACAAAATACACACACTCGGAAAAGTGTATGCGACCATTGAAACAAATAAATTAAAAATTAAACACGCATTTTATGTGGTAGGAGAGGACATGGCCATAGAATACGATGGAATCCTAGGAATAGATTTCCTACGGAAACACGCCGCATCTTGCGATTACGAGCAAATGCAATTAAAAATAAAAGAAGAAACTTTCAAATTGCACTCGTATAGAAAGGTCACACTAAAGCCTCGCAGCGAGACTATAATAGAGGCAATTACGGATAAAAATGAAGAAAGTATCGTACAAGCAAGAGAAATGAAACCATGAGTTTATATTGGAAACTGCCTAGTGAAACCGGAGAATCACATTTGCATTGTAAGCGTAATAAATACTACAGACAAGGAAATTGAAATACCGATTCCACAAGTTACGCTGGAAGAATTAGAAACAGATACTCATACAAAAATACATGCAACAATGACGGGAAAAGAAACTAAACCTGCTGTATCTCGAAACGAACGCATCTGACTAGCATTGCGTACGCAGCACTTAAACGCCGAGGAAAAACGATCACTCCAACACATATGCGAAAAATACGGCGATTTATTTCATTTAGAAGGAGAGCCATTATCGTGTACTGCAGCAGTAAAACACGAAATAAATACACGCGCTGACGCTGCGCTTGTGAATGTAAGACCATACCGACTTCCAAATAAGCATAAAGCGGAAGTAAATCGACAAGTACAAGAAATGTTAGAAAACAAAATAATTTAAAGCAGTACTAGCCAATGGAATGCACCGTTGTTAGTGGTACCTAAAAAAGCTGACGCAGCAAGAAATCCAAGGCTCCGAGTAGTCGTAGACTTTCGGAAGCTAAACGATCTAACGATAAGCGACTCATTCCCACTGCCGAATATCACTGATATACTTGATCAGTTGGAGAACGCCAAGTATTTTACTACGCTAGATCTGGCATCTGGGTATCACCAGATACCGATGGCCGAACGAGATAAACACAAGACGGCATTTTCGACACCTTACGGCCACTACAAATTTAATCGCATGCCGTTCGGGCTAAAGAGCACGCCCGCAACGTTTCAGCGGTTAATGACTTCTGTACTAACTGGCCTACAGGGAATTAAATGTCTTGTGTAAAGATGACAGTAGTGTATGGACCTAGCCTGGAGGACCACAACAAACGATTAAGAGAGGTGCTACAAAGACTCCGAAAAAACTGTTTAAAATTACAACCGGAAAAGTGTGAATTCTTGCGCAAGGATGTGATCTACCTAGGCCACATTATTTCGGAGAATGGAATTTCTCCAGACCCGTCAAAACTAGTAGCGATAAAAGAATTTCCTACGCTAAAAAGAGTTAAAGACGTGCAATCATTTATCGGCTTAGCCGGTTACTATAGAAAATTCATAAAAGATTTCTCGAAGACAGCCAAACCGTTAACAAAGTTAACAAAGAAAACGGAAAAATTTGAATGGACTTCAGAGCAAGAAAATGCTTTCAATAATTTAAAAGAAAAACTAACAACGGCACCTGTGCTTAAGTATCTGGATTTTACGCAAGAGTTTA
Organism: Temnothorax curvispinosus; assembly: GCF_003070985.1. Classification (NCBI taxonomy): domain Eukaryota; kingdom Metazoa; phylum Arthropoda; class Insecta; order Hymenoptera; family Formicidae; genus Temnothorax; species Temnothorax curvispinosus. The sequence goes on along the minus strand of NW_020210848.1, from coordinate 20,524 downwards.
TTATAACTACTGACGCATCCGACCATGCCATCAGAGCAATACTATCTCAAGGAAAGATAGGTGAAAACCAGCCAATAGCTTATGCCAGTCGAATTCTATCACGAGCAAAACAAAATTATAACACTACAGAGAAAGAGTTGTTAGCCATTGTATGGGCGGTCAAACATTTCCGACCTTACATGTACGGCACCAAATTTAAAATTGTGACCGATCACAAGCCGTTAACATGGTTATTTAACGTTAACGATCCAGGCTCAAGATTGATTCGATGGAGATTACAGCTGGAAGAACACAATTACGAAATTATACACAAAGCCGGAAAGGCGAATGTAAACGCCGACGCACTGAGCCGCAATGTAAAACGAGACGAAGTTGCCGCAGAAGAAGAACCGAAAATCCACACGATAAACGAGGATAGTTCCAACGAAGAGGAAGCAAGAATATATACAGTAGAAGAAAAGAAGCAGATATTACATGAGTACCATGATGCACCTGTAGGGCACCAAGGGCACCAAGGCGTCGAACAAACAGTAAATAGAATCCGGTTAAATCATAACTGGCGCGGACTGACGAAAGACGTCAAAAAATATATAGCTAAATGCGAGCTATGTCAAAGAAATTAGTTATCGCGGAAAAATAAAGTACCGTTGGTAATTACGGACACACCTACCAAGCCGTTCGAGAAATGTGCTTTGGATATTGTAGGGCCACTTACGATTACAACGAGTGGAAATAAATATTTGTTAACATTTCAAGATAATTTAACGAAATATAGTAAAGCGATACCAATTCCAAACCAAGAAACAAATACAGTAAGTAAGCAATTTGTGACAAAAATTGTCTTAGAGCATGGAATTCCAGAAAAAATTCTGACCGATCAAGGCACAAATTTTTTGAGCGAGGTATTCAAAAACACCTGTAAACTCTTGAAGATAAACAAAATTCAAACTACCGCGTATCATCCTGAAAGCAACGGAGCACTCGAAAGATCCCACCGAAAATTAGCAGAATACCTGCGACACTACATAAACGAGGACCAAACGGATTGGGATGAGTGGATACCGTTTGCGATATTCGCATATAATACAACGCCGCACACAGCGACGGGGTATACACCGTTTGAGCTAGTATACGGTCACCAAGCTGAATTACCGACAGCACTGACAAAACCACCTAAACTCACGTATAACTATGATGATTACGCACAAGGGTTACGGGAAAGATTAAGAGCGACCAACAAAGTTGCCAGGAAACACGTACAAGAGGAAAAGATTAAAGCGAAAAAACAGTATGATACAAAGACTAAAGAAACCAGTTTTCGTGTAGGTGACAAAGTACTCATGCACGATAAAACGTTACGACGAGGACGTTCAAAGAAACTTGAATCCCTATGGACAGGACCGTACACAATTATCGAAAAGAATTCAGATGTTAATTATACTATAAAGAAAGAAAGAAAAATAATGCGCCTACATGTAAACAAATTAAAACTTTTTATAGAAGAATAAAAAAAATAAAAAAAGGAGAGAGAGAAAGAAATACACCCTGAAACAGAATGTCTCTGTTACAGAATACTCGCGTGCTGGAGAGGGCAAGCATTAGCCCAAGCAGAAAAAACGGAACCACATTATAAAATCCAACAATTCCAATATAACCCAGGGATGTATTACGAGAAACTTGGAAGAATGCACTATTCCTGAAACACGTGGAAGTTAGTCATTAAATTTGATTTAACAACGTTAAATCGAAGACACGAGCAAATTGAAAAATATCTACAGGAAGCAAAAATTACATTCGATAAAAAGATTTTACAATTACTGCATAAGGAAACGTGCCTCACCTTTAAAAATATCGCAAGAAGAGAATTAGAATATTTAACAAAAATCCTCACGCAGATCAACACAATATACAAACGACAGACTCAAGGAGGGGATTAGTGGACGGAATAGGTTCAATAGCAAAATCACTGTTCGGAACGATGGATGCAAACGATGAAAAGCGCATCAACGAGCAGTTGCAACTGTTGGGAAACAATCAACAAACATTACACCACGAAATGCAGAATCAGATCAAGGTGATGAATGCCACCATAGGGCATATAGAGAAATTAGAAGGCATAATGGAACGAAATCGTAATCTATTAGAAAAACGTTTGTTAGACGAACATTTTGTTAGACGAAAATTGGCATAGCGGTAATCACAGATCTAATCCGCGACGTCGAGAACATACTTGAATATTTGGCATGCATAAAAAAGGGAACAATGCATCCGAAATTAATGCCAGTAGAGGATATCACCTGGCAGTTGAAAGAAGCAAGTCAGCAATTGCCACCGGGATCATATTTCCCGTTTAGAGTCCACCTCGAAGACTGGTTTACGATTGAAAAACACACGACAATAAAGGCATTCTACAAGAATAATCAAATATATACCGTCTTACTTTTTCCCCTAATCACACCACTGTTCTACGAGCGTTATTGAATTTCCTGTGCTCACGCGCAAGAATATACTCACATCTGTAAGAGTCGACAATAAAATAATAGCAGTAGACAAAGAAAGAGTGACCTACATGCTCTTAGATGAAGATTATCTGGCAAAGTGTACTTCTACCAATCTACAGTACGTATGCACACAAAATACACCGGTATATCGTATAGATGGAAACGCACCGTGCGAGATACGAATGTATGTTCAACAGCAACATTACTACAAAATGTGCAAATTCAGACACACTGTTACAACACAAACAAAGTGGATTTCATTACGACGACCACACGATTGGCTGTATTCAACAGTAACTGAACAGCCAATACTTATACAATGTAATGAACACGAGGAGAAGCAGATAATCAACAACACTGGCAAAATTACGCTGGAAAAGGAGTGTAAGCTAATGACAACCGATATGACAGTACAAGCTAAAGAGACAGATATAGAGACATATTTACCCGAAGTAAATATTTCACTTATATATGACCATGAAACGATCACATTAAAGAACGAGACAACGGACGATTTAACTCAGCATCGAGCTGAACTGACAGAATTAAAAACACAAATACAAAAAATGAATACTGACTTAGAGGATGACGACCGAAATTTTTACGTCCGAAAACAATTCGTATACCTAATGACAGCGAGCGGTATAATTACATTAGCCATAGTAAGCACTGTAATATACGTATTAATAAAAAAGAAAAAGAACCCACGATCATCACTTACATTATACGACGAAGAAAGATCATTTCGACCATACGGATTTCCAAAACCAATTTTAAAACGTAGTGTAAGTACTAGGTTCTAATAGAATAGTAAACAATTATACCAAAATATTGTACACGGGTATTATAAAATGTAAAATATATATAAAGATATAGAAATGGGTATACAACAAAGTATAAATTAAAAAATATAGCAAAAACTCGCGAACCTCGTTTTCTCTTTTTAACGGGGGAGGGATGTTGTAATCTAAAATTACAACGGGTAATTATTAAATTATTTATAATAAAATTATAGAATAGTCTTTCGAAAGACTTCGAGGAAATTGTCTTTCGAAAGACTCCTCAATTTACGCCGACGCGGACGCGGAAGTTCATCAAGCTTCCGCGTCAATCGAACTATTGCGAGATGCATAGGAATGTGCGACAACGCATTTCGACAATCGCGGAACCGCGGGAGTACAGCGAGATTGCGAATGCGCTCGGTCACTGACCGACCTCATTCGGGGGACCGTCGAACCCGGCGGAAAAGCGCCGACAGGGCATAACTCAAAACAATATAAGGGACCGTCGAAGAAGCCGCGAGAGTAATACACCGGAGACTCTGCCCGTGACCGTTCTCGTAAGTCGTGTCGCGTAGGTTTACATTATAACAAAGCGCGTGCGAGTTATAGTAATTGTGAAAGGCAAATACAAATGTAAGTTAGTGAGTGTAAAAGGGGCGCTGAAATAAAGCTCCAATATAAAGTAAAACGAAGTGAAGTTCATTTAACGACGCCTACATACCCCGTTCCACTTGCGAACCCGAGCGCTTCCTAGTCTGCCCGCCTGTGCCTACCGAGTTCCAACTCGTAAGGTCAAGAGATCCCGAAAATAATAAACGTTTTGCCGTAAGCCGTCACCAACCGGCGACGCGGCATAACAGTAACAAAAAGAACATTGACAACAAATAATATTCTACAATGCCTTACAATCAACATTTTAATTTCATATATTAAACTAAAAAAATCAAATATTTTTTTGAATGCTATACGCTGGACATACCTGCCGAATACATTTGCAGGATGTTTTCCATCCCTATAGAAAGATTACCAAACTACTAGTTTTAATGCTGTTTCAGATAAGTATACTCTCTCTCTTTCTCTTTCCTTGCTAAATTTCCTCCTTTCCTACATTTAATAACCAATATAACTAATTATTAATATAACAAAAATATTGTAACGTTGTTTTAAAACTGTAGATTATATTATAATGAAGATAACCGGTATTACAGGACATAACAATAGAACCTTTTAGACACAAAAAATATAGATGTATTATAATATTATAAATAATACATCTATATTTGGTTCTAGCAAATTATTTGAACATATAATCTTGAATATTTTGTTTTCAGGTGGCGATGATAGCATGTTAGCAGAGGCGCGGATGATACTAGCCTTGTCGGATTAGAAACTCAATCCGATCTTGCTTTAGGGAAGACTCAGCTTTTTAAGAGACACACAACGGACAATTTAATGAGCAAGTGTCCAACAAATCTATCGCCCATTTTGAAGCCGACTGGCGCCGAAGATTAGCCTTGCGAATGCTGAATCATGATTTTCATGTTTACCCTGGTCGCAGAATATTAAAGAGCGATCCATAGGAGCGGTCTCTCCTCAACACCCGTATCTCGCGACTGGGTGGATCGAGTAGCTTGGTCCGCGGGAGGCAGAACTGAGGGAGTCCAAAAAATCCAGAACAGCGGTGCATCAATTGTTCAAACTGCTGCAAATATTGCCGCATGCACTTTTAATGAAGGTGCTAGTACATATTTACTAATGATGCAGGCACTGAACATCGATGTTGGCCGAAATTGCGCTACATACTGCAAGAATCAAGACCGAGAGCGCATCAATTTGTCTGATATTTGAGTGCAGGAGGCGACGCGCGAAGGAAGAATTGCTCGCAGACAAAAGCAATCCTCTTTCTACGAAGCTGCAATTGCTGCTGAGGGTACTTTATATGGTCCTGGAATTGACGACTAGAGGTAAAGTTAAAAATTATTCACTTAACAATAGTAGAACCATACTTGAAACTTTAAACGCGTTTTTCTCAAAACACTGTTTTTGAAGCCGGTGGACATCATATCTGGAAAACTACTCGATGGATCGTTTTGAAATTTACACAAAATACGCTGAGAAACATTTAGAAGTCGTTGACGATCTTACTTTTTTTTAATCAATCTTTATTTTTTAATAATTACGTAAAAATGACGACATTTTCTCACAGATTTTCCATACCCGATTTTCAGCTCGTTGCCATTTTGTTTAAAAAATTGATTTTAAAAATCGGCGATTGTCAAGGACTCGTCTTTATTGTTAACTTGAATAATCCCTTTAGTTTTTTATTTCAGATCGACCGTTTCAACTGCACAGTGTCCACCGCCGAACGTGTCGGAAAAAAACTTATCATCTGCCGGCGGCCATACCTTTTTTATTTTTAGACATTTTGTAATAAAAAAAATTTTTTTAAGCTCTCAAAACATGTATCTTTAAGTACAAAAAAATTCATGTCATTTCCATTAATCGTTTCTGAAAAAAAAAAATCTGAATTTTGACCTATTTTTCAGACCTCTAGGTGGATGTAGCCCCTTAAAACAATGTCATATAGTTCGCAGTTTTAATACATGTTTATGGTATATTTAAAATTACAATTAATAAATTTAATCTTTTCATTATTTATATATATATATATATATATATATATACATTTTCATGTATATGTGACTGTGGAAATAAAATATATTTCACTGGAACAGTTTTGTTTTATTACTAATAAGAACAACAAAATTGATATTATGTATGTATAAAACAATAATCTTACAAATTTCATTATTCGCCGCGCTTTTGCATTGTATTTTAACAAATTTTAATTTTATAGTTTACATTTTTAGTATATATAATTTATCTTACATTCAAATTTCGCGGCTGCATTTGCTACCAATTTCTTATTGGCGGTCCGATCATGCGGCCACCATTATGCGCAATGTTACACCTATCTTATTACATCATGCGTGCAATGGCCTTTACGCATTATGCGTTGTGCAGAAGTGTGTGCTCCCCGCTTAAGGTCGGAGTTGTCGCCGCTCATCGGGCTGACAAAATCATCAGACGGCTGCTCCATTGCTCCGTCTGGGACCTCCTCCTCTCGCCGGTCGGGAAGCAGCGCTGGCGTCGTTCCCGCAGTCGTCGATGCCGTTGGCTCTGCCGGCATCACCGGCATGTTGCAGCCGTCAGCTGCGCTCGGAGCAGCCCCGACGGAGCAGCGACAGCAGCCGGTGATCACGGACGACGTGATCCTCGACAAGCCGTTAATAAAGGCCAGGAAGGCGACCAAGAAGCGGGCGGCGACAAGAGGCCTCGCGGCGACCATGGAAGAGGACGGTGAGTCCACCGAGCGGGCAGCGGCCGAAGGCGCGCGAAAAGCGAAGCGACTGGCAACCCCGTAAATTTCCCTTTCAGAAATCAAAACAGTTAGTAAAATTAAGTTTCGTTTGCAAATTAGCATTAAGTTCGACATATAATGGTTAGTTCGTAATAAAAATGTTCATTGACATATGTTCTGTGATTTGATTTCCGTTAAAGAACAAAGTATAACATTTATTTTCTTTATAGTACAAGTCATTTACTTTCTGTATAATACAAATTATAGAACATATAACGTATGTTAATCGATGTATATTTCTTTCAAACTAACATGTGATTATTTTGTATTGTGTCAGTGAAAATTTTTCAATTTAGGATTATAAGATGCTTAGATTCTTAGAAACTATTCGTTTATTAGTTTATCAATTAGCTATATTACGCGAGTCAATGTTTATTTTCCGATATAGAAATCAAGTTTAAGTTTTGTTTCTTTTCCTTTCCGTTTCTTTGTGCGTGTGATACGTTTACACATAATGGTAGCAAGTGCGGTGCCATTAATACGAGTTAAGATGAAACGCATTTATTTTAGTAATTCCGCGGTAAAAGCTAGGTATTCGGTGTACAAAGGTTCATTTTCTTTAAATATAAAGCGAGACGGATTACGCGGACTCGAGTGTCGCGAGTGAGTGGCGAACTCGGTTAGGTCAACCGTACTTTAGTTTACGAGTCAATTAGGCTTAAAGGCCGGCCTACACGAAAAGCGGCGGAACAAACCCTACGCGGCGCGCAAAGTCGCGGACAATATAGGGTGTCTCAGAAACGATAAACTCGACTGATCACCCGGATAGCGAAAATACAAACGGCCGATACGGGCGGACCGAGACACATCCTATGGCGCGAAGGGCGACGAAGGAAGGGTGATGTCCTGCGCAAGGGCGCGATCGGTTGGCGGGTACCAACAATTGAACCCGAGATGTATCAGTCGAGTTTTTCGAAAGAACGGCGCGCGTACGGGTCCCGTGAGAGCGACAAAACGAACCCCAGAGCAGTTGAGCGACGGGATCGCAAAATCGCGAACCCAAACCTCGCCGCGAGAAGCGACGATGGATTAGGGTTCAGGGGGACCTAAAAGGTACAACGGTACCACCCGCGACGTTATCCGAACACCGGGTCGCGATATTTTGAACCGGACGCTTCCCGCGGGGTATCGCAAGATAAAGTGGCCCAATAGGTCGAAGAAAGGACAACGGTAACGGGCTCATCGATATGCGATGAGCAGAACGGCAAAACGCGAACCGGAAGCCGCAAGCGATCATGGGCGACCCAGGTGTGCGGAGGGCGTCACCAAAACATCACCACGGGTGATAGCAAAACGCTCCAAAATTGTAAACGCGAAGTTCCGTTTCCATCATGAAACAATATTCCGAACGACAAAAGAAGGTCCGAAATAAAATCGCAATAGTGGAGGAAACGAAACTTCGGGTAGAACCAAATGGAACATTCGCGAAACGGCGAGACGAGAAATTTCGAGAAAGCGTACGTGCTTCTATGCGAATTCGCGAACGGCGAAAACACCGAAAAACTACCCAAGCAGCATTTTTCGGTTAACTTTCCGACTAAGGACTACTTTTTTACTAATCACAACGTTGTAAGCGGTCCAAGAAAGTTATAAAATGTAACTTATAATTACTAACGTTTTTTGGACGTTGTCTTAACGTTAAAATTACGACGTGCTTTTTTTATCACTTTCCCAACGTCAAATTCGAAACAGTTTAAGTCCTATTACCCGACGTTAAGATATTTAACGTTCGCCTGACGTTATACTTTGCACCACACTTTTCGAGCGACTTCAATACGTAATTCTCAACGTAAACCAACGTTTTGTTATCAAACGTTGTAAAACGCTAACGTTGTGAAACGTCGCCTGTGGTCATTTCTGACTGACGTTAAGGAATCGCGAGAAATGGTAACAAATTCTGCCTAAAAGAATGTAGAGCAGATTACTGCTGCGTCAAGTGGGCATCGCCGACGGCAATTCGCGGCGTCGTGCGTGAGCTACGAGGACTATACGACGAATGTTGACGATCCACGGCCGAACCGGTCCATCTCATCTCACGCGGTTATCGTCGCGTCGTCGGGAAGCAACGCGCGCGCGCCGCGTGATTCACAGCTCGAGAGCGCGTTCGCTCGGCTGCACGGCTGCCATAACCATGCTCTAGATCACCATAGATGGTATTGCATAGGTCGGATTTGGTTAAGATATAACGACTCATTCGCAAATCTAGTATAGAATTTTCAACTAATCGATACTTTATCGACATGTTAAGTCAGTTTGGCGACCTTGTTAAGACTTTTAGTCAATATAGGTACAATTTTGCCTACAGTGGTATACTACTTAGTTTGCAAAAGTCTGAAAAAGTTCATTATTTTATACGAGAAGACAAATCTTAGTAGAATTTATCGCACCTTTTACTACGTAAAGTTTGATATAGTGTGGAACGCTGACTTCGCCATTTTCATCCCTCAAAGAGGAAGGCAAATAATCCGCCATTTTCCAGTATATTTAGATTTATATTTTTTAACGCACTTTACTAACAATTTAAAGCATTTATATAATATCTGTTGTTAAGGTTTTGACAACATATTTATCTTAAAAGTAATTTTGATGAAAAAAAATTAAAATCTACACTTTGAAAATTTTAGTTATTTATTAGAATATTTAGTAAATTGGAATATTTTAGAAGGGATTCGTCTAATTTCGACCTATCATTTCCACATTTATCAATAAAGTGAGTTTCGTTATACATTTTCAGTGCTGGGTTCGTGTATTTATGGCAAAATTACAATAGTATCAAAGACTGCGCAAACTATATTTTTCCTATAAAACCATTTTATTTGTGCCAAATTGATAAGTACGTATTATGATACATTTATTACACCAATGCCGTCATATGGTTTGAATGGAAGCACGAAAACTACACCTAAAATGTACGTTGTGAAAAAATAACCTCAGGTCTAGCAGATTGTACAAAATCAAAGTTTACATACCAACGTTAAAACTGGTGGAAAAAATGTAACCTCAATTTAACTTATATAAGTCGGATTCCAACGTTGGTACAACCTAAATTTGATTCCCCAAATTAGTGCAAAAGAGGGTTGAAACGACGTAGCGAAAACGTTGGATACCAACATTAAGTGTGTTTATCTTAACGTCGGACGGACGTCAAAATGCTGCTTGGGTAAGGAATGTACACCGAATCTATTGTACGCAGGGAAGCAGGTGCGAGCGATTTCAATAGGCAAACGTCGAAAACACCGAAAAACCGAGGAATGTACACCGAATCTATTGTACGTAGGGGAACAGGTGCGAGCAATCACCATTGGAACGCGGAAGCGAGCGAGAGCCGAAACAACGATAATATAAAGGCCCCATGCGGCGGGTACGTGATAGTTGGCCGGGGCCAGGGCAAGAGTAGGGAAACGAGCTTGACTATAAAAGAGCGGAAAAGCCGGAGGACGGGGACTCCGTTTCGCGATATCAGGGAACACGGGCGTGAAAGAGAATTGTACAGTCTGATAGGGACACGAATTATACTCACGTTTGTACGCGGGCGGCAAAAGTCCAAGTCCGGGAGTAACCGATACCTGTAAAGAAACGGGAAGAATAAATTGTTTAATTATCTCTCTATAACTTACGATCATAATCATTTGCCTGACTCACCACGCGAAAGACTTACCCGTTCCCGTAATTCCTACCTGTCGGAGCTACCCGACCCGGCGAAGGACGATCCAGACGCGGTCCAGCGAAGGTCCAGAGGGGCGACGAATCCGGTGGTACGCTACTGCAGTCCCAGAGACGGGCCACAAAGCAAGATCCAGCGAGGGTCCACAGTCCCAGCAGGTGGGCTTGAAGCAGGAAAGGAGGGACATAGCGAGGTCCAGCGAAGGGTCAGTGCACGATAAGAAAAAATCTTTCTCGATTTCTCGTGAACAAAATCGAGTGGCGACCGATGATAACGAATCTCACACAGAGTGTGTCGGTAAAACCCCTCCGTCCGGTCACAATCGTCCCGTGGACCGTTTGCCCGCGTTGGTGCATGGCCGGCCGTGGTCCCCGTTACCGGCGGTACTAATCCAGAGACCTTTACCCGCTCCAGGATTAGGCGCGGCGACCCCTTCACGCGCCGTAGCTCCTCAAAAGAGGACGGTTGCAAGGTCAGGGTCAAAGCATAAAAATTTCTGCAAGAATGATCAACATTGAAAGGTTTGGGATGCAACAAGACGGCGGTCAGATCTCCTCAACAGCGGATCAAGCAAAACGAAATTGTCAACATACTTTTTTACTACAATTTTTTTATGTATATTTGTTGTGAACTGAGATGAGTCCTCTGAGTCTTCGAGGGAGGGCGC
>NW_020210848.1:0-9479 GCF_003070985.1 Temnothorax curvispinosus | reverse complement strand
TGTTGTGAACTGAGATGAGTCCTCTGAGTCTTCGAGGGAGGGCGCTGTAATGGAGGGCGCTATGGAGAGCACCGCTTCCCTTCTACCTTTTTTCTTTATCTATACTATACATGGTTTATGTTCTTCACGTTACTTCTTCTCGAATACTTGATCGATCGATGCACATACTAACGTTAATACATTCAGTTAACAGTTTTCAGTTTACAATTCCCTTTTAAGCATCGTTCACATATTACTGTATTTTCGGACACAATAAATGTGTATTATTTCCACTCTACATTTGTGTCTCAAATTATTGAAGATCGCACACCGACTCGACAGGAACAACAATATTAATAATTTTTACATGGGACTTCCGTTTTCGGTTGGTTAAGTGTGAGACGACGGATTTTGCGAGCGAAAAGCGGAGTGCGAGTGTGAGAGGTAGAGTGAAGAGAGTGTGGCGAGAGAAGGGCGAATGAAGGGAGAATGAGAGAGAAGGTGTGAGAGGAAGTGCGGAGGGTTCAGAGAGAGAGAGCTCGTGGAGGCAGAGGAGAAACAAGAAGGTTGAGGTTAGAAAGACAGACGTAGAAGGGGAAGAGTATAGAGTGCTAGGGTAAAGGGCTAGGGAGTTCTAGGGAGTTCGGGACTAGCGCGGGGGAGCAGTACGGCCATAGAGTAAGATAAATTAGGGAAGGAGAGACGCGGAAGTACGGAGAATATAGACGAGCTTTTTAAAAAGAAAAAGGAGACAATGGAGAAGAAAGAGAGAGCGATTGGGAAAGGGAGCGAGGATTTTTTTAAGAAAAGCAGGAAGGTAGTGAGAACGCTGCCGGGGGGGGGGAGATATGGATATGAAAGGGCTGTTGAGAGAGTTAGGAAAGGAGCTAAGGGAGGGGTTAAGAGGAGTAAGAGAGGAATTAAGAGAGGTGGTGAAGGGGCAAAGGGAGGCAATAGTTGAAGAAGTAGAGAGGATAAGGAACGAGTTAAGGGCGAGAGAGGAGAAATGGAGTAAGGAGAGGAGTTTAAGAGTAGGATAGAAGATTTGGAACAAAAATTGGAGGGGATGCAGATGAAGATAAAGGAGGGAGGTCGTGCTAGAGGAAAAGGGGTAGAAAATAAGGCATGAGAGCTGAAGGACAAAAGCAGAGGGAGAGAGAAAGAAAGAGAGAGAGAGAGGGAGAGAGAGAGAGATATAATTTATTATGCCCGAGAAAAAATAAAGGGCAAAGATTAACAATACAAAATAGAAAACAAATGTGCGTGCACTCTCTTACACAAATCAGTTAAGAGTAGAGCACAACTTAACAGCTTATCACAACAGTATACACTGTAAAAAGACTAGAACTAACGCAGCTTAAAAATAGGAACAATGTAAGTAGAGTAAAACCAACTAATATTAAGAATAAGACGCTACACAACTTACAAGCTGATAACAGGGAAAAACACCATCATAGGCCCCGTGCCAGCAATCAATATCATGCAACTTTACGCGCCAACAGATATGCCCTGAGAAGACCTTTGAAGGAGACAATTGAGGAAGCAGAGGTAATATTACTAGAAAGAGAATGCCAAAAGTATATTGATGAAAGATGAAAGGAGTTTCTATAAGTGGTAGTTCTATGGGAAGGAATATGAAAGGTTTGGGATGCAACAAGACGGCGGTCAGATCTCCTCAACAGCGGATCAAGCAAAGCGAAATTGTCACGCAGATACGAAGGAGAGCGCATGTAAAGTATGCGAAACATTTGACAGCCAAGAAAGTATAACCTCCTGTTTTCAACTGTAAGCCACCCCAATTGTCGCCTGAACGGGGTAATATGTTTGTCACGTTTAAGATCAAATATAAAGCGAATGCAACAGTTCACAAGTCTCTGTAATAAGGTGTTCAATTCTCCAGTCAAACCATGATAGACTAGGCAGCAGTAGTTAATGTGCGGCATAATTAAAGCTAATACCAGTCTTATCCTTAACCTTGTGAACAAGGAGATTTGTTAAACTTAAGCTTGTACAAAGAGTAATGCACTTTTTAAGAGACATGCAAGATATGTTTTTTCCAAGATAGGTTAGTCGTAAAAATTATACCCAAATTCTTAGCTTCGTTAACAAAGGGTAAAGGCGTATGGTTTACAATAATAGGAGGTAGACAATGGAGGTCAATATCATTGACATAAGCCTGACTACCAAATATAAGTACCTTTGATTTTGCAGGATTGAGTTTAAGACCATTTAACGTAGCATAATCAAAAATAACATTCGCATCCCTTGAAATCAACTCAAGACCGTGAAGAATGTCAGCGCGAGTACATTGGAGATATATTTGTACATCATCCGCGAATATCATATGATAAACAAAAGACAGGGATCCACCTATATCACTGATGTAAAGAGCAAATAGAAGTGGGCCAAGTACAGAGCCCTGAGGGACGCCAGTCGACGTGAAAAGCCACTCAGAAAATTTACCCTCATCGTCGAATACAGCTTGAGAGCGGCCAGTAAGGTAAGAAAAAATCCACGCGAGAACCCCATCAGAAAAACCGATTTCTTTCAGTTTGATAAGCAAACGAAGATGTGGGACCGTATCAAACGCTTTACTAAAGTCGAATAGAATCATGATTGTAATGAGTCTTTTATCAATTTCCATTCTAATGTCGTCACAGACACGTAATAGAGCAGATTGCGTATTGAAACCAGAACAATACGCAGACTGTCTGGGATTCAGCAGGTTGTGTTCGTTCAAATAGTCGGTGATTTGTGGGGCCACCATGCGTTCAAGAATTTTTGACATTTCAGGAAGGTTAGCAATAGGTCGCGTATCAGACGGTGACAGTGGAGTGCGAATCTTTGAGAGAAGGCGAATCAACGGACGTTTCCATGATGAAAGAAATACGGAAGCTTCAAGTGAACGATTGAAAAGAGGAATGAGCCACTGAGAAATAACAGGCCAATCAATGCGAAGAACGTAAAGCGGGATGCCATCATAGCCAGACGCATAAGAGTGAAGAGGTCCATTAAAGATGAGCTTATAAACCGAGTCCGGCTGTATAGTAGAGAAAACAAATTCAGGACGTTGAGAAGTACAAGAAACTGAGGCAATGGCAGAAATAAAGTTAGCATATGTGCAAGGCAATACCGTACTAGACACTGAGACATAGTAAGAGTTAAGTTGATCGGGTGTGAAAAAGCGAAGAGGAGAAACCGACGTAGATTTAACCAGTCTCAAACGAGCAAGTTCTCTCCACATTTTAGCGGAGTCAGTAATATTGGTAAGAGAAGCCAAGTGAAACTCACTTTTAGCACGTTTGATGTCGTTGTTAAGCTGGTTGCGAAAGTGACGGTATCTAGCATAACCCAGTAGACTGCCTGAACGTTTGGCCAGCTTGTACAACTGATTGCGAGTACGGAGCCGGCATCTCAATTCGTCCGTAAGCCATCGAACAGGAGGCTTCCTGATCACGGACACACGGGCAGGAGCAAAAACATCAAGTGCTTCAAGTAAGGTACCAGACAGCCAGGAACAAAGCTCATCAACATTAGAAAAGCAGCCCTCCACAGTCTGAACGTTAACAGCAATGGCATCAAGATGTTCAAGGAACGCGGAGACGTCAATGCTCCTGTAACCACGTCGCAGAATAGATTGATCAAAGTCAAGCTTACGATCAAGTGAGTACGACAATTCAAGTAGATCGTGACCGGCGACGAATGGACTCAAGGATTTAACATATGCAAGAACCTTATCACTATCATCAACAACTAGAACATCCAGCCACGAGTCAGAAGTAGCAGTATGAAAGGTAGCATCAGAGTTGAGGATGGTCAAGGATAAGCCTGACATTAGCTCGCGCAAGTAATTCGCCTCATAACAGTCGGTTTTGCAACAAAAGATTGCAATTTAGATCACTGCCAATAATAATATTTTTATATAAATGAGAGACACCAGTGAGTAATTCAACAAATTCATTTAAAAGAGTGCCCTTAGGTCTCCTATATACCGACACGAACAATACTGCTTCATCACTCGGCAAACGAATTTCAATCATGATATATTCCGGAGCATTGAACTCAATCCCGATAGAGGTTGCAATTAACCTGACTTTTAACGAATTATGCACGTAACAAGCAACGCCACCGCCCACACGCCCCACCCGGTCACGACAAACCAGAAAGTAGCCATCCAAAGCCATAAGATCGTCCGACACACCCACATGAAGCCATGTTTCAGATACAGAAATTATGTGATGAGAATTAGTACTAAAATGTAAGCGAATAATGTAGATATGCCCACGTAGGGAATTGGCGTTAAACTGCGCAATGCGGAGCGAAGAAGGATTACATGCTGAGTCGTGTCGGACAATCGAAGGCAACGGACGAGCCAGCGAGACACGTCAGACGAGCTTAGCGAGATCAGCGTCTGAGTCAATGCGGATAATGGGCTGTCCGTCGGAAGACCTTACGCATATATGGCCATTTTTGACCCAAACAAACTTATAAGAGTTCTTCCCAGCAATACGCTTGACTCGCTGTAGCAAGTCATACGTGAACTTAGGAAGCAGTACATTTACATATACATATCGATCGGAACCAGCATCACATATATCCCGCTGTTTAAGAGCACCTTTTTCACGCTATTTCGAAATTATGGTATCGCACATAGTACTAGAAGCAAGAGTGACAATCATCGAGCTCGACGCTGCAGACGCCTTGGAACGGCCCTGAGTAGCAGATGGTGCTCTGCTGACCATTCTCACGCCAAGAACGTGACAAACCAAGTGAGGTACATTCAATGCCGCAAGTACATTTTCAGTGAGTTTTGCAGGAGTAACGGATGTCGTCGATGGCAAGCCGGATATAATAAGCTCATTACTCAAATGAGCGTCGTGAGTTGACCGAGCAGACTTAAGATCACGGATTTCACGAACAAGATTGGCATTGTCTAGCTCTAATTGCGCGATGCGCTGACTATTTTCAGCTACAGTATCAGTAAATCGATTTAAGCAATTAAGTTTATCATTGAGCTCTTTATTGGTACGTTGCTGACAGTCAATGAAAGCAGAAAGCTTAGCATCCGTCGCCTTCACCTGCTCAAACAACCCACGCAAAAGCTCATTTGTAGAATCATGCGCGGCACCGCTCGCAGTATCGCGCGTAATAAGATGCGCCTGCGCGCCAGAGTGCGCGGCACCGACAACAACAGACGCGGTGTCACCCAAAACGGTAGGAGAAAACGTACGGCGTTCATCCCTTGTGATCAGCATACTCGACAGCTGAGATTTGCAACAGTCACCAGCAGCTTTCGTGATTAAGTACGATTTGACACAACCCGGATGAAACTCCCTAGCGCATACACTACAGAAGACGGATTGACCAGCGATTGTTTTGGTACACTTGATGCACACTCGCTCGCGCTGCATGAGTATCTCAGAATAAACTATGTAACTATAAGCTAGTTACAAGAGCGCAAGGTTCGCAACAGTTCGCAACAGTGTCACTCGACGCAATATCACCAGAAAGTCATCACTAGTGTCGAACTATAACCAATCAGGCAAGGTCGTTCACGCAGATCATCGCAGGCACCACTCAGATAGCTGCATGCACACGTCCGACCAGAGGAAAGTAAAGCGCAGGAAGAGCAGATCGACAACGCATGCGCAGCAGGAGTCGACGTATTTTACGGGTAACTCCGAGAATTCCACGATGATTCCGAAAACAAGGTTAAGACAAGAAATGAAGCTTGTCACGAAAATACTCGGAATCAGGTGGCAATCTCCAAGAAAGCGAATGAGGCGCGTAACAAGCAGACAAAAGACTTGCTTAAATCTGCAACAAAAAGGCCCGGAGGCAACTTACGGCAGAAACAGCTCCAGATAGCACGGAGAATTGAAAAAGAATTCTTTTTAAAAACCCGATTTTTAAAATGTATTCTTTTCCCATATATCATTTCTGTTCTAAAAGAATTCTTAAGAGTTCAAAAGAAGTTTTTTCCGTCACCAGTTCTGAGTTCTTCTTCAGATACAAAAAAAATCACTTTTCTACTCCATAAGAATTCGTAATGTATTCGAAATTATGTTTAGACAGTATTCTAATAGAACTCTATTTAAGCACTATTTCGAATGCATTGCGATTTCTCATAGAATAGAAAAATAATTCCTTTGTATTTGAAGGATAAGAAAAAATCCTTCATAATCTATCCAAAAACAGTTTCTACATTAGAAAGGACATAAAATGTACTAATCCATTTTATGTTCTTTCTGATGCAGAAACTGTTTTCGGATAGATTATGAAGGATTCTTTCTTATCCGATGTTACAGGCAGTATATTAGGATTATAAACACTGAAATTAGGAATATAAATATAGGAAATATAAAATATAAGTATCCATGATTCAGGTATATCAATTAATGATTATATTACTAAATTGGTATACAGATTTGAAATATTGTAAGTATCATATTGTTATAACAAACGATTTGTATAATATGAGCGACATATTTATCGTACATACAGACATGCGTAAAGTATATATGCAAAATAATCAATGTATAATATGATATTACGAAAATATAAAAGTGTCCCGAAAGAGTGATCGAGTAACGATTCGAAATTCTACAAACATATTGTTACTTCGCAGAAGCAGCGACGATCGTTGTATTTCGGAATTCGGTCGCACTTCCGCGCGTCCCGTTAATGCTTCATCGGATGAGAGTCTTTAGCGATTGGAAGGAAAACATAAAAGTAGAATATAATTATACGAATAGCGGTGAGCAACGCATGAGCTTTTTCGCTGGGGCAACAAGGCGAGTTTTGGAAAATTGATCGTGTTTAATTAGATAATTTATGTCCCGAGCGGTATACGCGTCCAGCACATTTACACGCGATTACATTGTAACGTTTATAACACGAAAGCGGACTCATTGAGTTCCGTCGAGCGGCCGATGCAAAATAATTAATGTGTAATAAAACAAAATAAAATTAAGTTTTCTTTTATCTTAAATCAAAATTAAACTCATTTTCATACCGTTACAAATAATACGTACATCATCGCTTGTACAAATCGAGCGAGATAAAAGTTGAAAATAGCGCCAAAAATGTGCTTCCTGAATCTATCTATAATATAATCTAGGTCCTTTTTTTTATCCGGTCACTAGCGTGCTGCAGCCACTTCTTAACAAATATCCCAATGTCGTTCTTAGGAACTTCTTTATTTTCGAGATGGTTTCTGCAACATAATGTTTTGTAAGTATAGGTATATAGATATTGTAAAAGTTAAACATTAATATTTGGTAATCTAAAAACTGAAGAAGAAAATGTTGCTTATTAACTCACCGACAATGAGTTAAGAAATTCGAGTAGTTTGAAATTTTAATGTGTTTCTTTGACCGGACCAAAAATACTTTATTGCTAGCTGATTCGACATTAAGAGGCGCAATGTGGCTCTGGTGAATTTGCCTGCATCAGATCCGCCGATCATCTTTATCTCATTAATCTGCAAAAATAAAGGCAAATATATCATTACAATTTGAGCATTTGTATTTTAAAGAAAAGTATGACAATTAAATAATCTCTTACGTAGAATTTTTGTACTTCCAAGGACTCGACAAGATTTCGTTCAAATTCTTCAACAGTTTGCAAAGGAAAGTTAACGGTTTGCATTTACTGGAGAGAGTTCACATTTATCCGAATTTGTAGACTGATAAATTAGATGGTGGTAACACAAACGAGTTTACAGTATTATCTCCTTTACATATCTCTTCGGTTACTGCAAAATATATTATATTTAGTTACGTATATTTATGTTGCTATTTTTTAAAATAAATTTTATCGGAAATTTACTTTACATTACCTTCTTCTTCTTCTTCTTCTTCCTCCTCCTCCTCCTCCTCCTCCTCCTTCTCCTTTTCCTCTTCTTCCTCTTCTTCTACTTCTTCTTCTACTTTTTCTTCCGACGCCAACGTTTCGTTTCGAAGGGTCGCAATAGGGATCAGGACGGTGGCGGTGAGTCAGCGAGACAAGATTTGTTAACGAAACGATATATTCTTAGTCTAAATTATGTACATTGTGTTTGCGTTGTCTTAGGCGGCGCCTTGTAGGCGCCTAATCAAAAAATATGAGTGCTAATGCACGGTTTTAAAAGTTAATTTGGCGGATGGCCTTCGTTGCAAGAGGCTCAGAGGGGACCGAGTTGTTATTGAGGTCAATTTTAGAGCCCGGGGTGCGCGGTGGCTTGTCCGTCGGTTGATCCGGTGGGTCCGCTGGCGATGAAGGAGCCAGGAAAGCTTTCCTGAGCACCGTCTGACACGCTGTGGTTCGCGTCTCCTTGACGCGGATCAGGTGGAGGGCCGGTGGCCGAGAGATGCGGCAATCCCGTTTCGGGAGCGTCATGGCTCCTGCACACAGGGCGCGGCAGCGCGGCATTGCGGCAACGCGGCACCGCGGTAACCAATTACCGTCTTGCCTTTCCGTTCTACTTTTGAAAGTAGTACGGAAAGGCAGATGGTGATTGGTTACCGCGGTGCCGCGTTGCCGCAATGTCGCGCAGCCGCGTCCTGTGTGCAGGAGCCATCAGTCCGGCTGGCCTGGTGCGGTGCACCTCCGGGAGCTCCAATGGTATGAGCTTCCACGGACGTATCGCTTGTCCCTTGTCCAACTCCCGTCTTGTTGCCTGCCGCTCCTGCGGCACTGGCTGGTTGGCCAGACGAGATTGCACAAGGGCCGGTGGCTCTTGGTGCCGCTCCTGCGACACCGGTTTAGCGGGCTCCGCCTCCTTTGTGTGCCGCTCCTGAGGTACCGGCGGGTAGGAGAAGCGCTTCCGTCGTCTCTGGCTCCGCGTCCTGGTTCGGCACCTCTTCCTTCTGGTCATGGTCGGAGTGGGGCCACTCCGCGCCTCCGCTTCCACTGTGCCGGGCCCGGAAGGGGCGTCAGACTTGGAGGGGGCCACGGTCTCCACGATGGCTCCACAGGAGTGCAATGAGCGGAGGGGAAGTCTCTCGACGCTCGATAATTACTGCGCGGAGGAGATGGAATCTCACTCGACGCGGCAAAAGATATAATTTCGAGTCTCTCAACGCTTCCTCAAGGCGAGATCGCCGAGTATAGCGGTAGGATTCGATGCTGGTCTGTGCGCGGCTCGCCTTAAATTGCTACTCGAACGTACTTTAAACGCGAGTAATTGTACGTGAGCCGGTGACGCGCCGCGGCGAGCCGCGCAATCTGATAAGCGCGTGTTGGCCGGGCGCGCATTTGTCAGGCGCGCGCGGCACATGTTCGACTTCTCGAACAGATGCCTTAATAGCTTTGTCACACATGTCATCAGTATCTTCATTTGTAGATATGTTCATGCAGTGCTCTTCTACTTGATTAGCTAATTGAAAAGACTCTGCAAAAAGTGTTAATTTTCATTTGTGTACAGTAAGTTAATATTTTCTAAATATTTAACATTCTTGAGAAAAACGCACTAAAAGGTCCCAAACGTTTACGGCATTCGTATATAAGCCAGTCATCTT